>NW_015386834.1:402007-424692 GCF_001527695.2 Protobothrops mucrosquamatus | reverse complement strand
TTTAATGATTTTAAAGTTTCAGGGGATTTTTAAGGATAATTTTAATTGATCGGCCTGTTTAAATATTTCTTTTTAATTCGGCTTTTAATTATTGTATTTGTATTGTAGTTTTTATGAGGCTGTTAGCCGCCCTGAGTCCCATGAGGAGAAGGGCGGGGTATAAATTAAATTATAAATAAATAAATAAATAAATAAATAAGTAGTTGCTACATAAATCTTCTAAATAAATAACTAAATAATTAAGTAAATAACTATGCTGCTGTAGAAGTTGAAGCTTCCAGGTGATCTTCCATGGGCAGCCCCATGTACAGCACATTGCAGTAACTATACTTCCAATTATGTATAATGTAGTTGTCATGTGTTAGTCAATAAGAGTTTAATTCTTAGTACTGTGTTAAATGTATACTGAAAATATTAATATTCTCATATTAATCTAACTTGGAGGTTCATGAGGATACTACTATGTCTGTCAATCTGACCTCTTTGAGTTAAAATATAATCACAAAAATAATTTGAAAAATCTATAAAATATGTTGAACTGTACCAATATACTGTATAATCTACCCCCCCCCCACACACACACACAGAACGTATTCTCCAGCACTGGAGATGGAGAATCCACCAATGGGTTTAGACTGTGTTCCTGCCCAATCAGATCAAGTCAGCCAAAGTTGCAACGCCTGTCCTGGACTAGAGTGTCCCAGTCTCGACTTGATCTTGCCCAATACAGATGTGCAAGTTTGGCTCTTAGGCAGGTACAGTCTCCATTGGTAGATTTTCCATTACAGGCCACAGTTTACTGAGCAGCGCTGGACCCAGCGCTGGTGTTCAGTTTTCTGTTCCCTTTCTCCCATTTTATTATTTAACCTGATTGAGGAACAACCTCTCTTCTTTCCCTTCTCGTAAAATCTTGAGACAGAGGAAAGTTATTCACCACCCCTCCAACCCCTGCTTCCCTTCTCATTCCTGGGCAGCTCTGGGATCAGGGCTGCTCTGGGTCCCCAAAAAGCGTTTTGTTTGTCCCTTTGCGTTTCTTAATCCTACCGGAGCCTGCGGCTGCAGCTCTGGTCCCCGCACGTGTGTGCAGGCGAGAGAAGCCCTTTGGAGCCGGCACACGTCCAGGAGCTCCGTTTGGGATATTTTCCTCTTTTTCGGCTTTCCGGAGCTGCGACTGCAGCTCTGGGGTCCAGAACAGCCCATTTATTTGCTGCCTTGCTTGTTGGAGTCGCTAGGCTGCAGTCCTCCCAGCGAAATCGCGTGTTCCCTCGGGTGGCCGCAAATCAGCTGTGTGGCGGCTGTTTGAAGAGGCACGCCCAAAATAGGGGGTTTGCAGCCTCCTTTGTCAAGGAACGGCGCAGGGGGGGATTGCCAAGTAGCAAGTTTGCTACCAACTGCGTTCTGGGCTGCAGGGTCTCAGCTTTACTCTTCCAGCGCCCGGGCCTTGCCTCAGTCCCCTCATGCGACCGCCTTTTTGAGGACCTCGTGAAGTGATTCAACGGAGGAAGGGGCTCCTTCCTCCACCCCCCCCCCCCGCATCCCACTTCATCTTTCTTGGACCCCAAGAGACGACAGGATAAGGTACACATAGTGCTGTAATCTAGGAAAATTTTTCCAGGGGGTGTGTGGTCGCCATTTTGATAATGGCCGCCATTTTGTGGGCCATTCAGGCCTTCTTTTTTCCCCAGGGGTGGCCATTTTGTGACTTACGCAGGGCTTCTGCTCCCTGTGTAGGGCTCTCAGGGCACTGGTGTTTAAAATATAAACTATTTATAATTTAATGGATTTTTTAAAAAAACACTACTTCAGGAAAGCATGAATAATTAATTATTTACAGCTACAGTTTCTAGGTACTTCATGGGTTTGAGATTTTAAATCTGGTTCATAATATTTGCATCTAAATCTAAGGATACATTATACCCACAACTACAAAACTTTGGATTTATTCCAAGGAGAGTCCTGGTTTCATTTAAATAATATTTAAATGTAACAAATATTTAACGTATATTATTATTAAAGCCATTTATAAAGAATTATAGAAATGCAATAATTTTGATTGTTAAAATGCTATTAAATTTAGCATCTATTCTGCTATGATATTGCTGTGTGCTGCCCATTCTTTTTTCATGTAGCCCCCCTCCCCCCAAAAATGTCAGTAAAAAGTCAATATGCCACATTGGTCTGTATGCACATGGTAGGCTGGTTTGCATTTTGTCTAATTTCTAAACATGGAAACACATGACTTTGTCTAATATGTGCTGGCTGTTTTGTCCATGCCTATATTATATGTTATATTAAGTGTGGAGAAGTGGAGCATTTATCTTCATTATAGAAGGTGCAGTACTGACCTAAACATCTGCCATATATCTCTATTTGATTAGATCACAGTTTTATATTATAACTTGTAATTATTGATCACTAAATATATCTCTTCTCTGCAATCTGTGTGTAGTTTAAATTTATTCTGTAAATTTACCAAATTAGGATCATATATCTTTCCATTCAGTAAAAAAAAATGTCTTTCAACCATACTGTGGTCTTTTTAGCACAATATATATTTGTAATGCAAGTGTTTAGGCTAAAATGAAATAAGCTTGGAGTTTAGCTGAAAATATTACTTTGGTTGGATGGAAAGAAATTACCATTCTGTTTTAAAATGTGGACTTATGAAATGTATTTATTGTCAGCATTTGAATTAGTCCTTATTGATGAAACAGACTAACTGATATGATTCTGTGTTGACAA
This sequence comes from Protobothrops mucrosquamatus, assembly GCF_001527695.2. Lineage (NCBI taxonomy): Eukaryota > Metazoa > Chordata > Lepidosauria > Squamata > Viperidae > Protobothrops > Protobothrops mucrosquamatus. The sequence continues at coordinate 421,950 of NW_015386834.1, read as the reverse complement.
GGTTTAATTTGGTTTCTAAATTTAGTTGTTAATATACTTTTTTGGGGGGCTGGAGTCTTGCAGTGTCAAACTGAGCCCATTGGTTGACAGGCTACAGGGACCAATCTATATAAATAAAAATGTAAATGTTCGTTTGTTCAAAATCTTAAATCTCCGAAAGTTTTTCACCGATTGCTTTGAAATTTTGACACAACGTTGCATTCAAATATGCGCGTGTTTTTATATACCTACTATTATATAGATGTCACACCTGTGACAGGTAAAAACAAAAAAGGGCCAATCTTTAGAATTGTGCGGTTTAGATCTAGACACGGATTGCTTCTCACATGGACAATTATATGTTGTGTGTTCTAGAGTCGGCAAACCAGACAATCTCTATATCTGCACAGACAATGGAACAACAAAAAATATTGTATACTCACAAGCATTGTGAAATTAAACATATTACAAATGTGCACTTTCTCTTTTCTTTGTTTTCCATTTAACCAGACTGAGCCACAGCAACGCGTGGCCGGGTACAGCTAGTATAATATAATATTTCTTTATAATCTTTATCTTGTTATATTTTCATGCTATATGTTATGAATATATCACAAATATAATATTAGTTAATATGTATATTAGCCATGAATATAGAAGGCTTGTAATATGAACTTTTTATGAACTTCTGTTATACAACCATAGTTAACTTTTTAATGAACTCATTAGGAAACTCACATTGCTGGAATGTGTGCACTACTGATAAGAATGGACTCTGAGTGCGTGTATGCATGATTCATTAATGGTGATACCAGGTAAAACATCAGTGGGTGTACAGAATGCAGTAGATTGCATTTTTCATGGAATCTTGGAACAAGGAGTGAGGATGTAATGTTCCTGACGTGGTCGGGGCAACATGTGCCATACACATGGATTCTGAGTAAACAAGTTGGGTATAAAGAGAAGACTGGAATGAAGCCATACCCTAAAGTTCGAGACAACTCCTGCTGGAGCAGGGGACGCCCTGAATCTGCTTCCCTGCCCACTCTAATGCAGCCTGATCACCTGTGTTTAGAGTGGATTCTGACAGTATGTGAGTATTGTGTGAATGAATAGCCTAGTTGGGCAGCAGTACTTACAGCAACTTGAGTAGCCTTGTTGGGCATAGTAACCTGAATAGCCTTATTGGGCATAACTTATTGTGGTAAGATAACTTTGAAATTAGACAAGTATACGTACAAATATAAAGGGACTAATTAAGTTTAATTGCATGCTTGCCTTACTTTTTGTCCGGATGACACAATAAAAGAACTATTGGAAAGTTCACTTTGAGTGGCTTGAACTCAGTTTTATGACATAATTGGTGTAGTTGGCAGGATTCTTGGTTTGCATTTGGACAAGAAGGACAATGGCAAGTGGGTTATTGTTGGGAAAAAGGAAAGACAAAGAGAGGGAAAAAGAGAAAGGCAAGGAAAAGAAGGAAAGGAGGCAGACCATTTGGATTTTACCTCCTGATGATGAGGGACAAGCTGGTTATTATGATGATATGTTGCATAATGCTCAGCAGGGTTTAACTGGAACCCAAGAGACAATGGGGATATTAGAGAGAGAGATAAGAGAATTATTGGAAGTGCTAAAGAGAGACAAGGGTTCTTTAGAAAAGGTAAAGTCTACAGTATATAAGAATGTACACCCTATTACTAAGGAAGACAATACTGATAAAATTCAAAAGGTAACTATAGTCTTTTTAGATTATGCTCTGAAATCTGTTTTGGAAAGCTTGGAGGAAACTAGGGACATGATGGTAATGGTGCAAGAGGAAATTAATAAAAAGGATGAGTTAGAAGAAAAAAGTATGCAATATAGGCAAGCTTTGGAACAAGTTCTTGAAAAAATTAAAATAGAGAAATGAAACAATCTATAGAAGATCAAACCAGACAACTACAGGATATGAAAACTAGAGCACAAAGTCTGGCAAGCTGACAAGTAAAATTTCAGCTGTTAGTAAAAATAAACAAGGAAGGGTCTCTTGTATGAGTAAATATGACCCTTGTGATGGGTTTGACACAATGTGTTGTGATAAACCTGAGTGCTATGCTAACCCCTGTTGCGGTCCTTTTGGATCTAACGTTTCTGCTGTAAAGAAAGTTTCTATTAGCGCAGACATAGGGTTTTAAACACCAAATTTCTTATGAACCAATATCTACTGGAGAATTAAGGGATTTAAAAGAGAAGCTAGGACCCATAAAAGAACTGATCGTATGGACTACCAATTTGGCTCTAGAAATTGATAAAGAGGGCTTGATGACCTCCAAGATCCAAAGACTTTTAAAAATGTATGCTGAAATAGTGGACATTGCTCCAAGGATGGACAATAAGCCCTGTTTAGCAGTTCTGAGGGATTTCGTAAAAGAAACAAATTTAACAGGAGCTCGGAGAATAGTAATGAATTGGACACAACAGTCAGGGGAAAGTCCACAACATTATGTTACTTAACTACACTTAACAGGATTGTATTTCCCCTGATGATGTAATGGAGGAAGATATTAATTGTGGAAGTCTAATAGAGACATTACAAAATAACAGCACATTGAGAATGATGGTTGATGTGCTTGTTCCCCAATTATGGCATGCTATCGGAATTCAACCATCAGACCAAAGGACTCCAAGGAACTTTTACAGACCTTAAAGTTAGCAAAAAAGCAAGTTAATATTATGTGCAGGAAGGATTTTGAAGACAAAGATAAAGGAAGGAGGGTTCAAATCAATGAGGTTGTGGGGAGACCACCTATGAGGACTAATGGAAAAACGTGTTTATAATGGAACCCAGTTCACTAATAAAGGGGTAGGGGGTCATAAACCATCCCAATCTAGTAATATAAGAATGACAATATAGAGACTGCTTTGACAGAAGGGATTCCTCCTAGTACAGGGGTCGGCAACCATAAATACTCAAAGAGCCACTTGGACCCATTTCCCACAGAAAAGAAAACACTGGAAGCTGCAAAACTCGCATGTGCACGTGCATGCCAGAGGGGGGGGGGGCTTGATTGAAGAGTTTAATTAAAAAGAAATAGAGGGTGCTGTGCATGAGTTCTCTCTCTCCCCCCCCTTTTTTCTCCCTCTCTGTTCTCACCCTCCTCTCCTCTCCCCTTCTCTCTCTCTCCCTCTCTCTCTCATCTCTCTCTCTTTCCTCTCCCTCTCTCTCCCCCCTCTCTCTTTCTCTCCCTCTCTCTCCTCTCTTTCTCTCCCTCTCTCTCCTCTCTCTCTTTCTCTCTCTCTCTCTCTCCCCCCCCTCTCCAATCTTCTGCTCACCTAGCAAGCTGGCTTCACACTGTTCTCCAAAAAGCTGACACACATTCTTATTGGGCTGGCTCTCTCCTGCCCTTCTTGCTTCCTGCAGAGACGCAGCCAAGGCAGGAGCCCCACCCAATAAACTTGTCAGCTCGTTGGAGAACAGCATGAGGCCACTCTCTTTTTTACACACACACACACACACACACACACAAACACACACACACACACACACACACACACACAGAGAGAGAGAGAGAGAGAGAGAGAGAGAGAGAGAGAGGCGCAAGTGCATCTCTGTCTCTCTCTGCAAATGGCAGAGGAGGCTGGGAGCTGCAGGAGAAGGCTCAAAGAGCCATATGCGGCTCCAGAGCTGCGGGCTGCCGACCCATGTCCTAGTAAAATGGATGGAAAACCCACAGAAGAGCTTATTCAAATGCTAGCATCCATTGACCCTCTTAGAGTCTTTGAAAGCGAGTTGCAAGATGAAATTGGAAAGTTAAGAGATTTGAAGTCAGGATCAGATACAAGTACAAAAACAAGGATTGACTCTTGCAATTCTCCACAAGCATCTCCTTCTGCTCCTCCTTATAAGGAATTACTACAGGAGATTAGGGAGTTAGAATCAACTCTTCAAGGATCCTCCGATTAGGAGTGCCCAGCAGGCATAGCACCTTCAAGCCTCTGGGAAAAATTATAGGGGTTCCAGATGATAGCAGATCTTTTTACTTTGTACAAGATGATTCTTTTAATGAACATTGTGCCCTTCTAGACCCAGGTGCTACTGATTGTATAATTAAATTCTGGCTGCCGAGAACCCAAAGGCTGGAATACATGACTGTAACAGGGTATTGGGGAAAACCCAGACTTATTCCAATTTTATCTTTTTATCTGATAATGCAGGGTGATAGGATTATGATAAAAGGACTGTGGGACAAAGAAAGTAATGAGAATCTTATTCTGAAGATGTCTTTCTTTAATAAAGGATTTTGGTTTACCCCAAAAGGGTATCTTTTAAAATGAACTTTTAAAGGGAAAGTTCATTCTTTGAGAAGAGAGAGAGGGAGAGAGAGAGAGAGAGAGAGAATTAGGGAGACACCTTGGAATGGTGGAAAAATCAGGTCGCTGGGGTCCACCAAACCAGTAAATACCAGGCAGGAAAGCATGTTTCTGCAAAGGTAGAAATTATAGGTCTTGTTATAGCTCCTCAAAAGACCTGTGCCTTGAATCCGGCTGCTGTTTATGGCTTAAACCAGTAGTTGAGGCTTTTAAGCTGAAAGCATTATAAAAGAAACAAGAAGCCCTTTTAATAGCCCAATTTGGCCAGTTTTAAAATCTGATGGAAATACGTATCAAATAGTTGTTGAGTTTAGGAAAGTAAATAGAGTAACCCTTCTTATGGCTCTGTTCCATGCTGGTGCCTGTTGATATTAATTTTTTGAGAACCCTTTTAGGTCCTTTTGGTTTTGTCTGAGATCACATACCTAATTATGCTGAACTCATTGCTCCACTGTACCATCTCTAAGAGAAGAATGTGTCTTGGGAATGGACTGTGGACCTCACTGACCGCTTGGAGAAATTAAAACTATGAATCCTGCGATCCATTAAGTTACGTCCTCCAGACCACAATCATCCTTTCTTTTTAAGACCTTCATGGTTAATGAAGCTTTTGCTGCCTCTCTATTTCAGAAAGACACCAATAATAAATATGTACTTATTGGTTTAGCATCCAGGAAACAGGTGGCACGGTATAATGAGTGTGAATCTGGTGCAGCCTGTGTAATGCAGGCATTGCAATATTTTGAGAGCTCCATAGGGTGGCAGCACATAATCATACAATCTGTCCATGGCTCTCTGAAATATATTTTACAGGGCAAAATTTTTCCCCATGTTAGACTTGCACAATAGCTTCTATACCTTCACCTTAAAGGTTATGATTTTGAGTCTTTGCCTTCCCCTGATCCTTTGATTAGTTTGATGGGTGTGGGAAATTCCTTTTGCTCTTGTCCAGGGGGAAAAACTGTGTCATTAGTCCAAAGTGGGGTCCTCCCTTCTAGTAAACCTGAATTTGAGTTTTGGGCTATTGATGGAGGATCCTGGTGGGATGGTAATCACCGATTTACTGTAGCAGCTGGGGTGTCTACCGCTGGTAATACGTTTAGACAAGAATTGCAAACAAAAAGTGCTCAAGAAGCAGAAGTTGTTGCCTTGAGAATTGGTTCTAGAAAATGTTGATGCTTCAGGTTTAGCTACCCTGCATGTTTTAACAGATAGCTGGTATATTTATCAAGCTTTTTTGCCTTTTTGGGTCAAAGATGGATGGACCAATAATTTAGGAGGACCCCTGAAACAATCTGAAGAATGGCAACAAATTTATACCTTAATACTGAAAATACAGGTCACAGTCTATTCAATTAAAGCACATCAGAAATCAGGGACTTCATGGGCAGTTGATTTGAATCAAGCAGCATTCTACTTCCTCTATTATCATCACTTCTGTAAAATCTGAAGTAGAGGATCTTGTTTTTGATTTACATGCTGTAGGACATGAAGGAGTGGAAAAAATTCTCCTTAGAGGAAAATGGTGGGGGCTTACTAATCAACATTGCTCTCTCATTTCTCATATTGTTGATAATTGCCCCATCTGTTTATTTGAAAAACGTGATTATTCACACCGTAAGTCCCTGTCTTGCCTCAAAGGCAATTTGAATCTTGGGCAGTATTGTATATTGATTATATTGATAAACTCCCTGTTACACAGAGGGAATAAATATTTGTTGGTAGTGATTGATGGATTTAGTGGATGGCCAGGGGCTTTTCCTCCTAAAAATAATTGAGCAGTGATTACTGCTAAGAAACTGTATCAAGAAGTGTTTTGTAGATTTGATACTCCAAGAATTTTGAGTAGTGACAGAGGATCAGCCTTTGTGTCTGAAGTCATAGGAAAAATGACTGATGCATTGAGAATTCATAGGAAGCTACACATTAGCTACAGGCCACAAAGTTCAGGTAAGGTGGAATGTTGTAATGGTAAGTAAGGAATTATTGTAAGTAAGGAATTATTGAGGAAATTGGTTAAAGCTAATGGGAAGGATTGGGATGAGAAATTGCCTACTGTTTGGCAGCTTTACAGAGCTCCCCCATTAGTGGATTAGGGATGAGCCTGTATTAAATCTTACTTAGGGCACAAATGGAACTGGCATTTCCATCATTATGGATTCAAGATTAAATAGAACAGTGATTTGATGTATTGAAAGATAGGGAAGAAATTCGCGAAAAGATAAAGTAAGAAGTTGAAAGAAAACAGGAGGAGGGATCAATAAGTACTGTTGAATGTCTGCCTATAGAGTCTAAAGTAATGTACAAAAGCCTGGGAAAAAAGGAATATACCTTGGTGCTACGGTACAAAGGGCCTTTTGTCATTCTAAAATGTATTCCACCTGTCAGTTATTTTTTAAACAATCAAAAATGGGTACATCACTGTCAAATTAAGCCCGTTTCTGATGATGCGCATGCGTAATTTTCTTTTTTTTCTAGAAATGAAGTCTTCCCTACCACAGATTAAACAGACGGTCATGGATTCATCTTGCCAAATTTTTCCAGGAACAATGAAAACTAAACATACCATTCCTCTGCTTTAGAAAGATATGAATAGGTGGTGGTACCGAATTACAATCTATCACAAGAATTCTCTTGAGAATCCCAGGAGACCCCAAGAGGAGAACAAAGGTGTTGGTGATAACACATGAGAAAAAAGAGAAAGGATTATTGCAAATAAAACCTATAACTGAACTTGAAATAACACCTTTAGATACTGAAAATATAGATCTATAGACTGTAAGGATTAGATGGTAAATGTGTACATTCTGTTATTGCCTGTGTGGTTGTTGCTGCTGTTATTATTGCTGTGATTATGGTCCAATTTGTGACTCTGAAATACCGTGTGAGAATCATGAAGATCTGGACAATATTGACAGAAGTCTTGACCCTGGGCAAGTGATATATTAGTCCTTGAGTACAAAATGGGCTGGAGTAGGTATGGTGATGATTGTCTTTTTCAATATTTTAAACAGGCAATGTGGATCGAAGCATACCAACATTGTCATGAGCTCAATACTGGATTACCGGCTGGACCTCTTAATCTTTCTTTTAATACACCAGAATCTGACTGGTGTAATAATGATGGTTTATGGATACAGGCCGATTATACTGTTTTCCCTACCTCAGAAAAAATCTTCGGAAATGGCTCTTGCATGTATGTTCTCACAAGGGATTATGTAAGTGGCTCATGTGATACAGAAATTAGAGATATCATTTGCATGGGACCATGTGGCTCCTATCTTTATTTCTTTCTGACCTAGTGTTTCTTTTCTTTTAGTTTAGTTTTGCTTCTTTTGTTTTGTTTTTAGAATAGAATAGAATAGAATAGAATAGAATAGAATAGAATAGAATAGAATAGAATAGAATAGAACTGGAAGGGACCTTGAAGGTCTTCTAGTCCAGCCCCCTGCTCAAGCAAGAGAACAAGTGACTGTCTAGTCTAGAGAACATTTCAGACAAGTGACTGTCTAGTCTCTTCTTAAAAACCTCCAGTGATGGAGCAGCCACGATTTCTGAAGGCAAGCTGTTCCACTGGTTAATTGTCCTCACTGCTAGGAAGTTTCTCCTTAATTCCAGTTTGCTTCTCTCTTTGGTCAGTTTCCAACCATTGTTTCTTGTCCTGCTCTCTGGTCCTTTGGAGAATAGTTTGACACCCTCTTCTTTGTGGAAGACTCTCAAATACTGGAATACTGCTATCATGTTGCCCCGTTTCTTCTTTCCTTTAGACAAGCCAAACCCAAGTCCCACAGCCGTTCTTCATATGTTTTAGTCTCCAGGCCTTTGATCATTTAAATTGCTCTTCTCCAGCACAGGAGATGGAGAATCTACCAATGGGTTTAGACTGTGTTCCTGCCCAATCGGATCAAGTCAGCCAAACATGCTACACCTGTCCTGGACTAGGGTGTCTCAGTCTCGACTTGATCTTGCCCAGGACAGACGTACAGGTTTGGCTCTTAGGCAGGTAGACTACCATTGGTGGATTTTCCATTTTCCCTCAATCTCCTGGGCAGCGCTGAATTCAGCGCTGTTCCAGGCTGACTGCTCATATTCCAGATTCCCTTTTCCCTCTTTACTGAAATGGAAGTTTCCATTTTTTCCCTTCTCCCTTGGCAGCAACGCTCCAAGCTCTCTGTTTTTCCCTCAAACGAAAGGCTTACCTTCTCCTCTCTCTCCAAACAGCACTGGGATCAGTGCTGTAGCTCCCCTGCCTTCCTGCAATTCCTCACTTCAGTCTCTCGGTCCTCTTCTTTAATTTGGCAGAGCCTGCGGTCGCAGCTCCAGCAGCCAAACGTGCGCGCGCCAACGGAGAATTGGCTGCTTTCAAGCCAGCTGAGAGTCGGCCGTTTGAAGCAGTGCGCATTCGGAGGGTACTTGGACAAGCCCCTCCCAGCCTCAGAATGTGGTGGCCGCCCTCTGGGGGGTCGCGAACACTCCCTTTTGCCGGTAACCTTCTCCGAAGGTAGCAAGAGCTGGCTTGTCATTCTTATCGCGTCTGAGGCTTGAGTAACATTCTGCCGCCATTTTGCAGACCGCGTGGCCGCCTGATTCATCACCCGAGGGAGGCACATGGAAGAGGGGGCTTTTTCCTCCGCTCTTCTTCACCCCTTGCTTATCTGCCTCAGGGGTGGGCAGAGTAAGGCAGGCCAAAAGGGGAGATTCAAACCCGGGATCCAGCACTCTCTCCTCAAGTACAGGAGTGCAGCCTCTAGAGCACGGCCGCCATTTTGGGAGGCATTCTCCTCTGCGCCTCAGCTGTCATACAGGCCTCAAGGCCTTAAGCCCTCTGTGGGCCACAGCAAGAGATTCCTTACAGATCCCGAGGGTGTAGCACCTTTTACATATTCTCCTTTCCGAATTTCCGTCAAGGTCTTGAGCCGGTGTCTCTAGACCTGGTCACCTCATTGAGGGCAGGGACTTCGCCGTCTCATAGACTCGTCCGTTGTATAAGCCACGTTGCCATCTCTCCAAGCAGCTGGCCTGGCAAAACCGCGCGGCCGCAGACGCGGACGGTCACTCAAGCAGTGCCGGTCTGGTGACCAGGAGAGCAGGGCGACCAGTACATCCCCTGCTCTTTTCTCCTTTCCTTTCTTCCCGCCTACGCCTCCTCAAACAAACCAGGGGTACCCTCTCGTGCACCTGTGTTTATTCCGCCAAGATGGAGGACAATATGGTCCCTATGAGCAAAGATACCTTACTTACCTCCTCGGGCCAGAAACGGCACAGATCCTCCAACCAGGAGGCAGACGGCACGATCTCGGCCAAGGCCAAGGCCATTTCTGCAGGGAAGACCTCCAAAACGGCGGAGAAGCAAGCCAGCAGGAGACACCAGGCCCTGGAGAAAGAATTCTCCAAAGCACAAAAGCAGGCCAGGGTTGAGGCCAAACAGGCCGAGGTCCCTCCTTTTGACTTACCCCTGGGCCCTTCTACCTCTTCCCAGGAGGTCTGGTCACCAGGAGAACTTCTCACTTCCACAGTTCCGCCTGCTCCAGATCGCGATATCTCTCAATCTTTACTGGTTCCACGAACCCAGCACCCGGTTCCTGAAGCCACCTTCACTCCCACGGCCGCTGGACTCAGGACAGCCGAACCGGTCACCCTTCCCCCTCAGGACCGCCTTCAGGTGCTAATTGCTCAGGCGGTAGAGCAGGCTCTCGAGGCCAGGTCGCAGGTACCCAGGGCTGAGTCGGTTATTTCTCTCCCGATTCCCCAATCAGCTACCGCGGCATATCACGTGCCTTCTTCCCCGTCCCAGTCCTCATATACCAGGGCTTCATCCCCTCATGAGTACGATCCAGAGCTAGATGCCCCATGGTCGGACGAGGACGAACGTTCCCTGGAGCCACCATCCTTTGGTGGTCTGTTTAATCCTTCTCTTTTTCTACCCCTGCTCCGCAAGTCCAGCTCCACAGCTCATATTGGCCCGATTGCTTGGCGCCGGCAACGGCAACCGCACCAGACTCAGAGGCGGATCCGGTCTTCACCGAACCGGTAACAACCCAACACCATGTGCCCTGTCCACCCCTTTTTCTCAATGCGGTCCAGAAGCAGTGGGCCTCCCCGGGCACCTTTCCCCTCCCCAGTGGGAATGACAAAAAACTGTTCAGCGTTGCCCAAGATTTGGCTGATGCGCTGGAGGTGCCCACGGTGGACGAGCCCCTGGGCCCTCTCGTATCCCCTACCGCTATCTCGGGATATATCTGAGGCCCTGAAGGCAGAGGATCGCAGATGGGAACTCACGTTCCGCAGAACCCGTCAAGCTGCACCGTGGGCTATTAGAGCAACCACCTCAGCATCCTTTTTTACTAGGTCCTCTCTCCTCTGGCTCTGACAGCTCCAGGCCAGGATTCCCCCGGAGGATATCTGTACACATCAGGATCTGAGCAAGCTGTGGAATATGCTTCCGACGCAACCTACACGCCGCCAGATTTTCTTCCAAGGCCATGGCATCTAACGTGACAGTACATCACATGCTCTGGTTAAAACACTGGCATGCTGATGCTAAATCTAAATGACGCGTGTCAGCAGCTCCATATCAGGGAGGTAAACTATTCGGGGAAGCCTTAGCGCCATACCTGACAGAAAACAAGGACAAACGTAAGGTACTCAACCATCTCATCAAGCGCGCCGACAGACGGGCCAACCCTTACGCCCGGAGACAATCCTTTTGGTCAGGAGCTAGTTCCAGCTATACCCAGCCCAACCGCCCCTTTACTGCCAGGCAAGACCGACCACCTGACAGAACGGTTTCCAGACCCAGGCAACAATTTCAGGGCAAGCGGTCCTTTCGAGGGGGCGGTCGCCCATTCCGACGGTCCAAGTGACTCTCGGGTGGCTCCTCTCATAGGGGGCAGATTGTCCCTCTTTGCCCGCCAGTGGGAGGCCACCACCACGAATGCCTGGGTCCTGAACAACATTCGTCACGGCCTGTCCCTGGAATTTGTCTCCAGCCCTTCGGGACATTTCATATCTTGTCCCCAATTAAGAAATCCCACAAAGAAGGGACTAATGCAAGAGGCCATTCGTCACCTCTTGAGCATAAGGGCCATAGAACCGGTGCCGCTGTGTCAGAGAGGTCGGGGATTTTACTCCATCCTCTTCGTCGTCTCCAAGGCCTCGGGGGGATGGAGAGCTATCCTAGACCTAAAAGGGTTGAACTATCATCTTGCATACCGAAAATTCAAGATGCAAACACTCCAGTCCATCTTGGGAAGCGTAAGAAAGAGAGATTTCCTGACGTCCATCGACCTCACGGAAGCGTATCTCCACATCCCCATCTCTCTCAACCACCGCCAGTTTCTAAGGTTCGCCTACAGGGGTCACCATTACCAATACAGGGCACTCCCGTTCGGCCTGTCCTCGGCTCCGAGAGTCTTTACCAAGATCCTGGTGGTTCTGGCCGCTTACCTGAGATTGGTGCCTGTCTGAATCCAGTGCTACCCGGACGACATTGTAATCCAGTCATCGTCGATCGAGGCTACTCAGTCGGACCTCGGACTGGTGATAAGGGTGCTCCAGAGTCACGGGTTCTAGGTAAATTTCTTGAAGAGCCATACGGTCCCTATGACCAGGCTATTACACTTAGGGGCCATCATAGACACGGTAGAATGCTGGGTCTATCTCTCCCAGGAACGCTGGGACAGCATCTGGGAGTTGGTCCTCAAAATATACAGAGACCGAACAGTGATGTTGGCCATCCTCTCCCAATTACTAGGGAAAATGATATCGGCCATAGCAATCGTCCCATGGGCCAGGCTTCATTCCAGGAACCTCCAGTGGTTCCTACTCCCTTTCCAAAGGCTTAACACCAGTTCTTCCAATCGAAGGGTAAGAGTCCCTCATCACACTTTGCAATCTCTCAAGTGGTGGCTCTCTCTGGCCATGCTCAGGGGGTCCTACTTCAAGGAACCTGATCTACTCACCCTTACGACTGACGCCAGCCTGTTCGGCTGGGGAGCACACCTTCGGTCACAGTGGGTCCAAGGCCGATGGTCCCAATCTGACCTTCGGCACAACATCAACTGGCTGGAGCTCAGGGCCATACACCTGGCGCTCCGTCGCTTCCGCAGCATGGTCGTGAGGCGTCATGTCTTGATACTCACAGACAACGTAGCGGCAAAGGCCCATGTGAACCGGCAGGGGGGCACCCGATCCCGTGCACTCATGACCGAGGCACAGTTATTGGGCTCCTGGGCAGAGACCAATCTTGCCTCCATCAAGGCAGACCACATCTCAGGGGAGGCAAACAGACAAGCAGACTTCCTGAGCAGGTCGACAGTGGACCACTCGGAATGGCGTCTACAACCGAGCATCTTTAGGGAGATTTCCGACCGCTTCGGCTTACCGATAGTAGACCTGTTTGCCTCTCCGGCGAACACTCATCTACCAAGATTCTTCACCCGCTTTCCATCCGCTGGAGCAGAAAGGACGGATGCTCTCTGGTGTCCTTGGCCGGAGTGACTGCTCTACGCCTTTCCTCTTCTCCCTCTTTTTCTGGCGGTTGTCTGCAAGCTCCTTCAGGAGAGGGCGGAGGTTCTTCTAGTGGCCCCGTACTTGCCGCGGAGACCGTGGTTCGCCGACTTCGTGAACCTCTCCATAGTGCCCCCATAGAGGATTCCTCTGGATCGGGTCCTGCTCAGCCAGGGGGCCCTGCTTCATCCGGATCCTCAGTGCTCCAGTTAGCTGCCTGGCACTTGAGCGCAGGATCTTATCCCAGGAGTCCTGCTCGCCAAGTGTCATTTCCATGATCCAGGCCTCTTGACGGCCCGCTACCAACCGTATTTATGAGGCCACATGGAAGAATTTCTGCTTGTGGTGCACAAGCCATCACTTGACTATATCGGACTTGACGATCCCAGGGATCTTAGACTACCTTCTAGAGGGTCTAGAGAGGGGCTTAGCTCTGAACACGATACGCAGACAAGTCGCTGCTCTCTCCACTCAACTTACCTGTGACATCGCAGTATCCCTTGGTCAACACCCATTGATTCGCTCGTTCATCAAGGGTGCCACAAACACGAAGCCCCCTGTGGTGCATAGGTATCTCTCTTGGGAACTGCTGCGGGTTCTTCAGGCACTCACCAGGCCGCCCTTTGAGCCTCTCAGGACGTGTGATCTGCGATACTTATCCCACAAGGTCGCCTTCCTGGTGGCAATCACTTCTGTACGGCGGATATCTGAGTTAGCGGCACTTTCCACCAGGGATGACATGCATTTTTCACCAGGACCGAGTGGTCCTTCGTTTAGACCCTACCTTTGTCCCTAAGGTTAACTCTCTATTCCACAGGACTCAGGAAATCGTGCTTCCTGATTTCTGCCCTAATCCATCTCATGATCTGGAACAGCAGTGGCATCCTTCTGGACATTCGTAGAGCACTCAGTTGTTACATCAAACGGACGGCCACCTTCTGCAACTCCGAGGCCCTATTCGTTTCCTTCCACCCTTCTTCCAGGGGTTGGAACGTATCCGCCTCCACGATTGGCAGGTGGATCAGGGCATGCATTGCGGGGACGTAGCAGTCCGATTCATTGCCGGTTCCACGATGTGTCACGGCCCACTCAACACGTAGTGCAGCTACTTCTGCGGCTTGGGCCACTCAGGCATCCATTGAGGACGTTTGTAGGGCAGCTATGTGGTCTTCACCATTGCCCTTCATACGACACTATAAACTGGACAGGTTCGCCTCAGTGGAGGCCTCCTTCAGCAGGAGACTTCTCCAACAGGTTGTACCTCAAGGCGTCCCGATAGACCGGCCTGCTTCCCTCCCACAGGGACAGTAGGCTTTGGTATGTCCCATTGGTGGATTCTCCATCTCCTGTGCTGGAGAAGGGGCGTTGTCTTACCTGAACGCCTTTTCTCAGCACGGAGATGGAGAATCCACTCCCACCCTCACAGGCTCTTTAGGCCTAGGGTTAGATTAGTGAGCCAACACGTCTTGCTGTCAGTCAATGGCTTCGCCCACGTCGAGACTGGGACATCCTAGTCCAGGACAGGCGTAGCACGTTTGGCTGACTTGATCTGATTGGGCAGGAACACAGTCTAAACCCATTGGTGGATTCTCCATCTCCGTGCTGAGAAAAGGCATTCAGGTAAGACAATGCCCCTTCTCTGAACTTTTGCCAAGGTCTCATCTTTTCTTGTGATATGGAGATCAAAATTGGTTGCAGTATTCCAGTTGTGGTCTTACTAGAGTTTTATAAAGCGGTACAAATACTTTGCATGATGTTGATTCTGTGCCTCTGTTTATACAACCCAGGATTGTATTAGCTTTTTTGGCTGCTGCTGCACACTGCTGGCTCATAGTCAAGTGATCGTCCATTAGGACTCCAAGGTCCCTCTCACAATTACTGTTTTTGAGCCAGGTCTCACCTAATCTGTATTTGTACCTTTGATTTTTCCTGCTTAAATGTAAAACTTTGCTTTTCTCCACATTAAAATTCATTTTGTTCGATAGGACCCATTGTTCAAATTTGTCAGGATCTTTTTGGATCTTGAACTTGTTTTCTGGGGTTTTGGCTATTCCTGCCAGTTTGGTGTCATCTGCAAATTTGATGAGTTCCCCTTCTATTCCCTCATCTAAGTCACTGATGAAGATATTAAAGAGTACTGTGCCTAAGATGGAGCCTTGTGGTACCCCACTGCTTACTTCTCTCCATGTGGATGTAGTACCATTGAGGACTACTCGCTGAATACAGTTTGTCAGCCAGCTACAGATCCATCGGGTGATGATGTGTCTATCCCACCTTTTTCTAGCTTACTAAGCAGCAGGTTGTGGTCTACTTTGTCAAATGCCTTACTGAAATCTAAGTATACTATGTCCATAGCATTTTGCTGGTCTACTAATTTAGTCACTTTATCAAAGAATGAAATAAGATCGGTTTGGCATGATCTGTTTTTAACAAACCCATGCTGGCTACTTTGTTTGCTTCTAGTTGTTTGCGGATCTGTTTTTTGATTATCTTTTCCAGGATCTTCCCAATTATTGATGTTAGACTGATTGGTCTATATTTTCCTGGGTCTGTTTTTTCCCCCCTTTCTTGAAGATGGGGACCACTTCAGCCCTTTCTCCAGCACAGGAGATGGAGAATCCACCAATGGGTTAGCTCTGTCTTCCTGCCCATTAGACCAAGTCAGCCAAACTTGCCATGTCTGTCCTGGGCTAGGACACACCCAGTCTTGACTTGGTCTCCAGCCCTACAAGACGTGACAAGCTTGGCTCCCAGCAGGTTGGAGAACTACTTGAGAGTTAATCAAACCAGGGAAGACGGCCTTAAAGCGGCAACACTTCTGTGCATCTATGGCCAGGAAACATTCGACATTGCTGAAAACCTGGTGGCCCCTGCACTTCTGGAGTTAGTAACATACGCTGACTTGAAGAAGATGCTTAAAGAACATTTCCAGCCAAAACTGTCTGTAATCGCTTGGATGCATGCGTTCGAGCAGAGAGACCAGAGGCCAGGTGAATCTGATGCGGACTTTATCGCTGCCTTAAGACAAGTGGCCAGGCCTTGTGAGTTCAAGGACCTGTAAGAGAGGCTGCGAGATCGTTTTGTTTGTGGCCTATGAAGTAGAGAACTGCAACAGAAGATCTTTGCAAAAGAAGTATCGTTTCAAGATGCCTTAAGAGAGGTTGCAGCTGAAGAAGCAGCAGGCGACGCTGTGAAGGCTTTATGGCTCGCCAGGAACCCTCCAGCCACCGTGACCGTCCATCAAGAGGTTGCTCGAGAAGATCCAGAATCGGATCCTGAAGAGAAGGTGGACAGACTTCACCAGCCAGCAGAAAGAAGGCCGAAGGGGCATCCAGACAAGGCCCCAGCATCTCCTCAGTGCTTCGGATGTGGAGGACGCCACAAGCGAGCTGACTGCAGATTCCGCTCCGCCATTTGCCGGGCATGTGGCAGGCAAGGCCACATTGCCTCCGTCTGTCTGGGTCACCAGAAGGTCCAACCTCAGGAAGAATGGCTTCAGAAAGGTACCAGGGTCCCCAGCCAACACAGGGTGGGTTTCTGCGCATCGCGCAGGAGTATTTTGAGGACAAGCCCCTTAAGAAAAAACTTCACATTGACGTGAAGCTGCAAGGGGTTCCCTTATCGATGGAGTTGGACACAGGGTCCGCTCTATCAATCATTTCACATGACACCTTCAAAAGGATTTGCAGCAGTAGTGGCCTTCGAGTCAAACTCAGGCCATCGAACTTAGTCCTCACTGACTTTCAGAATTCCAGAGTCAGCGTGAAGGGGGAGGCTACACTCAAAGTGCAGCGTAAGGCTTTTGAAGGCCTATTAGATGTGGTAGTTGGGGGTGATCGCACGAGTCTCATTGGACTCGATTGGTTCGAGGCCCTTGGAATCCAAGTGACTGGGCTGCACAGCCTGCAAATGCAAGGCCTTGTAGAAGTCTGCAGGGAGTTTCCTGATGTGTTTAGCACAGAGCTTGGCTCTTACAAGGGGCCTCCTATTGCCCTACGATTAGACCCAACTATCACACCTATTAGGATTAAGCCTAGAAGGGTGCCTTTTGCTCTCAAGAGCAAAATTGATGTAGAGCTGGACAAGCTGCTCCAGCAGGGCATCTTAGAACCTGTGGACTCTAGTCCATGGGAAACCCCCATTGTAACGCCTTTAAAGGCTAATGGAGAAGTCCGAATTTGCGCAGACTATAAGTGCACATTGAATAAAGCGCTGGAACAGCACGCATATCCAGTGCCAGTGGTAAGCCACATTCTGGCCTCCCTCAAAGGGGGGTGCTTTTTTGCAAAACTCGATTTGGCACAGGCTTATTAAAAGCTACTTGTTGATGAGGCAACTGCAGAGGCCCAAACGATCGTAACACACAGAGGGGCTTTTAAGGTTAAAAGACTGCAGTTTGGGGTTAATGTGGCCCCTGGCATATTTCAAAGTGTCATGAAACGCACACTTCGTGGTATTCCTGGGGTCTGTCCCTACTTCGATGATGTCCTCATTGCTGGGGAGTCATCTCAAAATCTAGCAGAAAGATTAAGGGCTGTCTTGCTTCGTTTTTGCCAAGCAGACCTTAAATTGAAGCAAGACAAATGCAAAATAGGAGTCACTTCCACTGACTTCTTAGGCTTCAGAATTGATGCTCAGGGCATTCATCCGGCTGAGTCAAAACTTCAAGCGATTCAGCAGGCCCCAAGCCCCAAGTCCAAAAGTGAGCTGCAAGCTTTCTTGGGGCTCTTAAATTTCTATCACGCATTTCTTCCACACAAGGCTGCAGTGGCAGAACCGTTACACCGGCTCTTAGATAAACAAGCTCCATGGCAGTGGACTAAAGTCCATGAAAGGAGCTTCATTGAGGTTAAGGCCTTGCTCTCTTCAAATGCTGTATTATCGCATTTCAATGAGCAGCTGCCTGTGTGCATCGCATGCGATGCATCCCCTTATGGGGTGGGAGCAGTACTTAGCCATCTGAAGGCTGATGGGACACAAGTCCCTGTGGCCTATTACTCAAGGACTCTGTCATCTGTAGAGCAGAATTACGCTCAGATTGACAGAGAAGCCTTGGCCATAGTAGCTGGCATAAAGAAATTCCATGATTTCTTATATGGCCGCCACTTCACAGTCTACACAGACCATAAGCCTCTGCTGGGTTTGTTTACTACTAACAAACAGACACCACACATTATTTCTCCACGTATGCTGAGATGGTCCATTTTCCTGTCAGCATATGACTACACTTTAATTCACAAACCTGGAAAAGAAATGGGCCATGCAGACGGCCTCAGCAGATTACCTCTTAAACAGATAGAGGCAGATCCTGCTCCTGCTATTAATATTCTTTCCATTCAGGAATTGCCTGAATCTCTCCTCAATGCTAGGGATGTGGCTGCAGAAACTGCCACTGATCACATGCTCACACGCGTGCTGACATAGGTGTTGTCAGGATGGCCTGACACATGTCCAGATAAGGAGTTTCAAAGCTTCTGACAAAGGAAGCACGAACTTTCCACTTTCAAGGAGTGCCTGTTATGGGGTAGTAGAGTAGTCATCCCAGCCTCATTGAGGTCTAGAGTCTTGCTCTCTCTGCATGAGGGACATCCAGGAATAGTCAGGATGAAAGCGCTTGCGCGCAGCCATCTCTGGTGGCCTGGGCTCGATAAAGACATCGAGGCCCAGGTGCATGGGTGCCAAGTTTGCCAACAGTCACGGCCTGAAATGCCTCAGGCCCCAGTACATAGGTGGGAGGAAATACAAACCCCTTGGTCAAGGGTACATATAGATTACGCTGGGCCCTTTCAGGGGCAATTCTTCCTTCTTCTTGTTGACAGCCATTCCAAGTGGCTAGAGTTTGTTCCTGTTTCCTCCACTACTACTGCAAGGACCATCCAGGTATTGAGAGGAATTTTCGCCTCCCATGGACTTCCAGATGTCCTGGTTTCAGATAATGGCCCCAAATTTACCTCTTTTGAGTTCCAGGCTTTTCTTCAAGCCAACTTGATCCGGCATGCAACTTCTGCTCCCTTCCACCCATCTTCCAATGGCCAAGCAGAGAGGATGGTGCGCACTACCAAAGATGCCCTCAAGAAACTGACTTATGGTAACTGGCATCACAGGTTAGCAGATTTCCTTCTTGCACACCGCACCACACTTTGCACAGCCATTGGAAAGAGCCCAGCAGAACTCCACTGGGGTCGCCGCCTTATCACCAAACTGGACAGGTTGCACCCAGACCGGGTGGCTTCACAGGTGTCACAGCCGCAGGCACCTAGGAGACTACAGGTGAGCGATCTGGTCTGGGCAAGGAACTATGGGCCTGGACATCTCTGGGTCACAGCAGTGTATGCAAGGTTTCCGGGCCACTCTCATACAAAGTGGCCTTGGATGATGGATGTGTCATCCGCAGACACATCGACCAACTGCGCTGGATGCTTCACAGCCGCACTTCCACTCCTGGCTCTGCTCTGGGTGGGGGAGGAGGACCATAATCTGCATTCTGATTCACGGTTTCCCAGTTCTAGTAGTGTCTCACAAGCTGCTGAGACTGCTGCTGAGGTTGTTCGGGGGTCATCTCAAGGTTCAGCAAGTGCTCCGAACAGGAATTCTCTGGAAGGGGGTCATCCTGCACATCAGTTATTGCTCCAGACAGGGAGTTGCACCGGGGGTATCCACATAATCCAAATACTTCAGATAGTGCTCCAGACAGGGAGTCGCACCGGGGGTATCCACACAATTCAAACACAGCCCGACAGGGAATTTCACCAGGGGCACTCACACAGTTCAGCTATTGCTCCAAAAAGGAAGTCTCTAGAAAGGGGGTTTGCCATGGAGGCAGCATGTACACGGGGGCTATGGAGTACTGGGGCACTTCTGCCACTCAGGCCACTCCAGCTGCTGGCCTTGGGCTCGAGGGACAGTGCTCCCAAGAGGAGTCCATTGTGGACTTGGTGACTTCCACCCCTCCAAGAGATTCTGGCTTGGACTTAGAGGGTCCAGCTAGTCAGCAGCTGGTTGGGTCACCTGGGTCCTTGGGGCATCTAAGTCCTGGTCTGCCTAGCCTGGCAGGCGAGCAAGTAGGCCAGGCACACCCATCATCTTATCAAAAACTGAAGTAC
>NW_015386834.1:395960-401755 GCF_001527695.2 Protobothrops mucrosquamatus | reverse complement strand
GTGCTCCCAAGAGGAGTCCATTGTGGACTTGGTGACTTCCACCCCTCCAAGAGATTCTGGCTTGGACTTAGAGGGTCCAGCTAGTCAGCAGCTGGTTGGGTCACCTGGGTCCTTGGGGCATCTAAGTCCTGGTCTGCCTAGCCTGGCAGGCGAGCAAGTAGGCCAGGCACACCCATCATCTTATCAAAAACTGAAGTACAAATGCATTTCCTGATAATGAGAAATAAAATTTAATTATCATTGTTTAGCTACATACTACTTACCTCTTTACTGAAAAATGGAAATAATATATTTTCTATTCATTTTTCCACTGAAACAACTATGCTGTTATAAAATGGACTACTCTGGAATAAGAATACCACTTCTCATTCATGGAGTATATTTAGAATGAAGCTGCAATATTTGTTTTATTTATTTGGAAATGTATAAAGAGTTCATCAGATTTACTTCTAGTGGACTAAATAGGACACCAGGGCAAACCTGTCCTGCTCTGGAGCCAAAATCAAATTGCTTCATCTTTCTATATGGAATGTCTGAAATTGTCTGTCCTACCATCCTGGGGGTAAGATTTGCTATTGTATCAAAAGTAAAGGTTCCCCCTGCCCAGTTGTTTCTGACTCTAGGGGTGCTGCTCATCTCTGTTTCCTAGCCAAGGGATCCAGCATTGTCTGAAGACACTTCCATAGTCATGTGGCCAGCATGACTATACACCGAAGCACATGAGACACTGTTACCTTCCCACCAAAGTGGTACCTATTTATCTACTTGCATTTGCATGCTTTTGAACTGACAGATGGGCAGCAGCTGGGGCAAGTAATGAGAGCTCACCCCTATCATGACACTTACATTTCAAACCTGGGCTGTCAGATTTCCAGCTGATGAGCTCAGAGTCTTTAACTGCTGAGCCATTAAGTTACCAAGGAGCAAAACTTTCAGTCTTGTAGATTTTATCATTCCAACATCTTATGCACACCAATAATATCCTTAATAAGACAAAGCATGCTTCATCTACCAATAGCTGGTACTACATGTCTCAACAGCAGTCTGTAAATCATACTATTTAAGTCAGCAGCATAGATATCAAGATTTGCAGCATTTGTATTTTTCCTGCATTTCAAACCAAGGGATTCTGAACATGGGATGGGTGCTTAGAATTGTCTTTGTTAAGCAAAAAAAGTGGCCTGAAAAAATGTAAGGCAATCCTATCTGGCAGAATGATGGGAAAATATACTTCCAGGTGAGCTGCTTTTGGATGAAAATGTTAGATACTAATAACTGAAAGAGCAAGGCTGCTTGCCATGAATGGGCAACGTATATCCTCCTCACCACATGAAGATCCCAAATCCTCTTGTTGAGGTTTGCCATTGTTTAAAAACTAATCAATAGCTGGTCCTCCTGCCTCTAAAATATTGGATAAAAAAATATGATAGGACTAGTTCTAGAGCTTTTTTGTCAAATACTAGATCAACATCTATTGGAGCAGCACTTTGAAACACCTGTTGGAATTGTTTTGCTTAAAAATGCTAATGATCTTTGAAAGAATCCTAATACCAACTTATTTCATAAGTGTTATAATTGTTGCAGAGAAAAACGAATCCTATCCAGTTATAGTGCAAAAAGCTGCCTTTCTGTTTTCAAAACTTATTTCTGCCTCCTGCTACCTGTCTGAATTCATACAGGATCATACAGGAAGGATACTGTTTTCTCTACCAAAGATTCTTTTTGAGAAGTAAAGAAAGAGAAGAAATTTTCTGATCAACAGCTGATTGGGGAAAATCGGGAGTATTTCCTTCAATATTCAGAAATTACTTCAGCTGTCAAAAGAGAGTCCTTATAAGCATTGAGTCCTTATATCCAGACAATCACTAACATAAGGATGAGCCTTCACATTTTTCCAATTAAGTGCTTAGCAAGAAACATTTTTTCAGAGATTTGATGGGTGATCTTGGGGGGGGGAGTCTTTGGAAAAATAAGATGGACAACCTCAAGGGCCACATCATATGCATATAGTATAGACATAGTAAATTTCTTACCCTCAGGCTAGATATAGCCCACAGATATTGAAATGATACAAAAGGTATGGGAAATTGCACTAATTGGTATTGGAGTAAACTAGATTTAGCTAGATCTCCTTTTCTTTTCTCTTCTTTTCTCCCTTTAATTCTTTTTGCTTATTACTTTTGCTTTTCTAGCCTTTGCATAACAATGGTTACTCCAAAAATAGCCTGATGTATGTATTGACTATTATGAACAGTATTTTTTAAAATATTTTTATTATTGCAATCTTTTATATGGCCCAAATCAGAAGGCATATTCAAATAAAACACCAATAAAGGTTAGGCTAGAAGGAAAAAAGAATATTATTCTAACTAAAATAGAACATTTGGAAATACCTAAAGTTAGGTGTAGAATAGCATGTCACAAGTGTCTCAGAATAAACTGTGACTTTGACTCACAGAGCTGGTTATTCAGACTGTGAAAGAATTCTTGGAATTGCATTTCTAAAATACTTGGGGTATTTCAGGGAACAAAAAGCAATCCTGCAAACATGCCTGGATAAGTATTATTTTGCTTATTTTATTTATTTATTTATTTATATTTGAATTTATATCCCGCCCTTCTCCCGTAGGACTCAGGGCGGCTGACAATCTATTTAAAATACATACAAAACAATACAAATTTAAAATTAATTAAAAAGAATATTGTATATTGTAAACATTCTTAAGCTCTGCAAAATATAAATAAAGTGCATCTATAAAAATTATGTATTGTGCAATGAAAAAAATGTTATTGTTATGGAGTGGATCTACCTATAATTCAAGGCAGACAAGAGAAAAATGAATTGACCTGGAGACTATTACAAAGCAGGGTGAATGCTCCAAAGTATAGCATGACATTTCCTTGTATTGAAAACTTTACATACCACCCTGTGTCTCTTTGGAAGACAAGAATTTAGATGATATCCTTACTAGCAACTCAAGTTACTACTGCTGATTTGACTAGCTCTATACTTGTAACCTTGTCAGTTACAATGTAGATATTAGAAGAAAGAAATTTTCTTAATTTATTGTGCATTTTAAACAGGATAAAAACAAATAAAGACATGTAACAGATTGCTGTTTAGATTATGTACATTACATCAAATAAATCTATGAAGAAATGACAGGGCAGAGCCACTTTATATTGGCATTATTTAGAAAAAATATCCACAATTAAAAAAAGGTTTTACACTAACTTAACCAAAAAATGAAGTTTTGCTGTATTCCAGGGTTGAAACAATCATAATTTATCCACATTCTTTACAATCTTTGGGAGTGGCAACCCATCTCAGTGGTTCTACATCCAAGAAATCAAATTCCTCTTATTTATACTATACCTGAAGCCTTTTGTTCACTTGTATTCCATTTTTTCCTTTTCCAGTTGCCTTTGATGCTCCAGAAATGTGTAACTCTATTGCTAGAGCTTTAAAAGTATGCTAACAATTATTTTCAGCTGCAGTATATTACTCCTTCCTTCCTTCCTTCCTTCCTTCCTTCCTTCCTTCCTTCCTTCCTTCCTTCCTTCCTTCTTTCCTCCCTCCCTCCCTCCCTCCCTCCCTCCTTTCCTGTACTTCAGTTTCAGTTAACAAAACAAATACACTACAAGCACCCTACTTCATGGATATAAAGAAATTTTCATCAATTTTCATTAAAGTTACATTCTTTATCCCCTGCTTGGGTTTACAACTTAGCAAAATCTGAAATGTCCAGTTGAAGAGAATTTTTGCCAGGTGCTTCCCTCTTGATCTCTTCTACTTAACCTGTTCTCCAAATCCTCTTAATTAATCCTTAGCAATATGGTGTTAGATAGTGCTTTTTTCTAAAAAAAAAAAAAAAAAAAAAGGTGCCAGAACTCACACACGTCATACAACCCGCCTTGCCTACCCTACAAGGTTCCATCCAAAAAAGGTGCCACAACTCTGTTCTGGGCGTTCTATGAGAAAAAAAGCCCTGGTGCTAGACTATTATAATGTAGTCCTTAATACTATTCAGAACAGAATTTTGAATTATCTTATATAATCTGTTATATAATCTTAACTAATATAATCTGATTTTCTGTATGAAAAATCATGGCAGAATGGATTACAGCTTAAAAATATAATAGCAATCCAAACTTATGAATGTTTTAAACAATTCTATGATTAATGGATTCTTCATTAAATGAACAACTTTATTTAAGACACATCCAAATAAATTTCTAGGTCTTCGGGTAAGGGAAAAGCGGCAAATGGCTGGGCATTTCTTAATTGTGTTCAAATGCTGCAAATGTATTGCAAATATCTGATTTTGCCCATCAGAGCTAGCTGCACTTTCTGAGCATCAATTTTAGCTTAGAAAATTGCACTTTGGAAAAAGGGCAACCACATAGCCCAGCATTCAAGTCCCAATCCATATGAACCCATCTTCTATAGCTGCAATGGTCTTTTCTAGCCTAGTGCCTTCCAGATATTTTAGGCCAATCCCTACAATTTCCAGCAATTATGGCCTTTGATTGTTGCTGTTAAGATTAATGGATTCAGTGAATTATGAAAGTTGAAAGCAAATACGTCTAAGGTGTATCAGATAGAGTGCTGCTAATCTGTGAAATGTGCATTTTTACTGCAATTCATAGACCAGACTGTCTAAGAATTATGAGAATTAGTCTAATACATCTGGAAAGCATCTGATTGGTGAAAACTCTGCAGATTATTTTTAGCAATCACTTAGTAATTGTTTTTACACTAAAAGGTATCTTAGACATTTTAGAACTCCAGAACAAAACTCTAACTGTATTCCTTTTCATAGTAAATAATGTCAACAACAAGCCAGCTTGATCTGATTATAAAACCACAAATGATAAAATGCAGGAAGGAAGTGGTTTTGAGAGTAATTTTTTTAGTTAGTCTGTTTTTAGTTTCAATTTCCTCTCTCCCTTTCTTCTTTGTTTTATTTTCTAAAATATAATCTCTTTGGATTTTGAAGGTTCATATACAAAAGCTGTTGAAGGAAGCTCCCACCCGACTTCAAATGGATTAAGTAATTAGAATAAGCAAAATTGTATTGAATTTGCAAACATGATCAATACAAAAAGTCCAAACATGGTGATGACTATGAAAAAAAGTTATATACATGCTTAAAATGTTTTTAAAAATAGGTTGCTTGGCTTCCATACTCAGCACTAACACCTCAGCAACTCTTAGCTCAAAACATGGCAAGTATCTCATGTGATCAGTGGAATCCACATTTAAAACAATGTTATTATTTCTCAAGGACTAAGTTTTAAATAGTTGGAATATAAAACTTCCTGAACATCAAATGAAAATTGGATATAGAAAATATCTTACCTTCCCTCAAGTATAGATATCTGCATACTATAAAATACAAACCACAGGCCACCTTCCAGAGAGTTTCTTCTGCCAAATTTTGGCAACACCAAAGACCCTTGCATAGACACTCCCATCCCATCCCATATTATATCTGACAGAGATAAAAATTATGGTGCCATGGTTCCGACAGAGACAAATAAAGCAGAACTCCAAGGCTTGCAAATTCCTCAAAGAACATATTTATTGATACAAATGTAGCGGGGACTGCCTGAGAGTGCTTGCAGGAGCTTGACTGGGAAGGGGAAGATTGGGACAGCTGCAGTTGGCTTGGGTGTGGCTGGCGTGAGTGGAAGGAGGAAGGATAGAAAAAGGGAAGAAAAGGAGAAGGCCGGGGTGGTTGGAGTTGAGAAGAGAAGGTCTGGAAGCTTATTTTATTTTTCTATCAAGGGTA
>NW_015386834.1:391886-395693 GCF_001527695.2 Protobothrops mucrosquamatus | reverse complement strand
CCTGCTTCAACAAGAAGAGCCTGCCACCCATTAATATTGCGTGAGCTCCGGTTGTAAGACATCTCATTGATCTCTAAAGAACATTGCTGCAAGGCTGGACAAGGGGGGAACGTGGCTGGGAGGGCCTGGGCATTGGCGGCCTCTGAGGAGGTAGCGCTACACAAAGTATTGGCACTTCAAAAGTGAAACCAAGTCTGAAGAGATGTATAACAATTCCCCAGTACAAAGTTAAGAAATCCCATCCCTAAGACTATGCAAGCAACTATGTTTCCCCATACAGCTTGTTGGCAGGCTTTTCATGAAACACCCAGCCTGCAGTCTTGGGAGCAGCCAATGATTTGGTTGCCATGAAAGAAAGTCTGAGAGAGAAAGTCTGTTTTGTCTAGCACAACACCTGGCAACCCCCTCCTTCTGTGCTATGTGTCAACTAGAAATGAGAAGGAAAAAGTGGCTGCAGCCATGCTCATTCTAAAGTTGACAGTCGGCTTCTCTTCAGAAAGAAAGTCTCCTGCAGGGGAAACAGAAATCAGGTTAGCCATCCCTGGGGGCTTGTGAGGATACTTATCATAAAACTTTTTAAATCAACCTATCCTCCTTCACATTTGTACATTTCACCCATGTAGCCTCTGAAAGGGGGTAACCTTTCCACTGGACAAGGTGTCATGCCTCTTTCAGAGCCTGAAACTGCGGAGGAAAATGAGCTGGACCGGGACCCTATGGAGATCGAGGGAGAGGTGTCTGTGGTTTCAGAGGAATGTGGGGAAGAGCAGGCCGCAGCAGGCCAGGGCCCTTCAGGATTGGGACAGGATGAACAGGAGAGACAGAGTTCAGACGATGAGCAAGGGCCACCCCCACCTGATCCTAGAGCACGTAGAGAGAAGGAACAACGCAGGCAGGCTCAACTACTTGGGAGGAGAGCGTCCCGTCCCTCTCCACAAGGCACACCTGGAGACTGAGATTTAAGGAGACGCTGTGGGGAGAGGCATTTGTCAGGAACAAACGCTGATTCCTTGGAGTTTTGTGTGTGTTGTTGCTGATCTCTTGTTCTGTGACTTCTGCTTGGAAACCTGGAAACTCTGACCATTGGACTGGCTGACAATGTTGCTTGGATGTTCAAAGATCTTGGACTGAAGCTGCCTCTGGCTGCAAGTAGTTTCACATACAGTTTGATTAGGAGAGGAATTTACTCAAGGCCACGGAGATAACAAGGAATGACACATACATCATAAACCTAACAAGTCTGTATGAATACACGCTTGCCTGAGCAGTTTCAAAAGGGAAGCCAAAATACAGTCCTTTGTTTGGAGGCTTGCCAGAAACGTGGGAGCATTTGGGAAAATTTGGAGCAATTAAAGGGCGGTTTGAATTGCCAGCTGACTGCATTGCCTCTCTGCTGTGCCCTGGGTCATCACACAAGGTATTGTAGTTTTCCCTTGTGCAACCTAGAATCCAGAATACATTTGATCTCATAATGTGTGTGTCTCTCTCTACCACTACTGGATCAGGCGGCTCTTTAGGAATAGGTCTTAAGATGGATTCTGACACAGATTTAAAAGATTGCAATGAAACACAGAATGAACTTTCCCCAACAATCGTGGAAGCTTTAACTCCACCTTCACAGAGTTTATGTCCTGACAATGGAAAAAGACCAAGGAATTTTGGACCCAATTTTTTGCTGGGCAATTTTAACCATAGATATTTCATTGAAAGATAAACTAATTGTCCAACATAAAAAGGTTTTTGAGGGGAACATCATTTTTCTGCTTGCTCCTTGTAAACCTTTGTAGCTTTAGCCAATGCTTTCTTCACATTCACCCAAACCCCCTGGAAAGATATCACCCATTGGTCCAAGGTCTGGGAAGTAGGTGGCTCCTGTGGTAACTCAGGCATGTGCACAAAATCTCTACCCATCACTATTTTGAATGGGATGAGACCAATACTACTATGCACAGTATTATTATAGGCTACCTCTGCAAAAGGTAAAAGGTTAGCCCAATTTGACTGCTGGTAATTTACGTAACATCTGAGATACTGTTCCACTATTGTGTTAGCTTTTTCAGTGGCTCCATTAGTATTTGGATGAAAAGCAGATGAAAGACCCTGGGAGGATCCAATCAGTTTAACAAACTCCCTCCAGAATTTTGCAGTAAACTGTACCCCTCTGTCAGAGATAATCCACTTTGGGGCACCATGGAGTCAGTATATGTGCTTCAAAAACAGTTTGGTTAGCTTCTGGGCAGAAGGAAGTCCCGAGCAAGCGATGAAATGTGCCTGTTTGGAAAATAGATAAATCACAGTCCATATTACAGTGTTCCCCTTGCTCTCAAGTAATTCTATTATAAAATCCATGGCTATCTCCTCCCAAAGCTGAGAGGGGTTGGCCACTTGTTGCAATAAATCTGGCGGTTTCCTAGGACGTTTCTTCACGGTAGTACAACTGGCACAACTTTTTACATAACTCTCAATGTCTTTTTTTCATTTTCAGCCACCAGAATTGCCTCCGTACTAAATGCAATGTTTTTAAAAATCCAAAGTGTCCCGCTTGCTTAGCATCATGACTCTGTTGCAACACCTGGAGTCTGAGGCTTTCTGGGAGATGTAACTTAGAACCTTTCCAAGTTAATCCCCCTCTTAAAGTCAATATAGACCTGTTATCTTTAAACTAGGCATCAGTCTCCTACTTCTTCTTTAGTTCCTTTAACAATCGATCATCAGGACCTGTAGGGGGCTTCTGTGTGTGCGATCTGGTTGTAATTTGGGATGCGGATTGCGGAAAAGGAATAATCGAGTTAATTACATCCTCTCTGTTGCTTTTGAAGTGAGGCATTCTAGGCAAGGCATCCACCAGAAAGTTCTTGCCTCCAGGAAAATATTTTAAGGTGAAATTAAAACAGTTGAAGTATTGAGCCCATCGAACATGCATGGGGGATAATTTATATGGGGTCTTGAGATCCTCCAGGTTTTTGTGATCAGTCCACACCTCAAAAGGTAATTTCCCCCTTCCAAGAAATGATGTCATGTCAGCAACGCCCAACAAACTGCAAAAGCCTCTTTTTTCCAAACCGCCCACCTCCTCTCAGTCTCAGTTAATTTCCAGGAAGTATAAGCACAAGGTTGTAATTTCTCCTCTGTGATTTTTTTTGTAACAGAACAGCACCCACGGCCACGATGCTTACATCAGCTTGAATGATGAATTGTTGCCCAGGGTCAGGGTGTTTAAGGACTGGTTCAGCTGCAAAGAGTCTCTTTAGGTTTTTGAATGCCGCCTGGCATTCTAATGACCATTGCAACAGCTGACAAGGTCAGAGGTTTTCTCCCCCTTTGCCTGTTTTGAGTAAGTCAGGGATTGGCATGGCTATCATTGCAAAGGAAGGAATAAATTGACAATAAAAGTTGGCAAACCCTAGAAAGGTTTGAAGCTGTTTACAGGTATGTGGGGATTGCTATTCCAAAACTGCTTTGACTTTGGCAGGTTCCATTTCTACTCCCTCATTCGAAATCCAATATCCCAGGTAGTCAATGCGTGTCTGGTGAAATTCACATTTGACAGTTTTGCATACAGTTTGGCTTTCAACAGTTTTCTTAATATATCACAGACTAATTTGATGTGCATCTTAAGAAGACAGAACTCCTGGAATATTTCTTCCAACAGGCATCTTTATTAAGAGAAAGCTGGATGTAGGCGTTCTAAACAGGACTTGGGGTGAAAGCTTTCCAACTCAAGATTTTAAAGGGGTCCCCCCTTTAGCCACCCCCATCACCCCCTTCTCCCAGAGACAGTCTCAGGCATTTCATCCCCACCCCTTT
>NW_015386834.1:371417-389250 GCF_001527695.2 Protobothrops mucrosquamatus | reverse complement strand
GCTAATGACCCCCTATTGTTATTGTTAGTCCTTTTGGTGATTCCACATCCAGTCTCTTTGAAGTAGGCTGAAGGAAGTGAGGGCCATAAAGCCCCTTTGTTCACCCCCTTCCCTTCATCGTATGACAGAATCCAGAGCAGACAGAAGTGCGGGGTTTCATAATTGATAACTACAGATGGAGTATATTTGGATTCTGACAGTTTCAGTGTATTTAAAGATGTCATCAAGATAAACTAAAATCCCTTTGTATAAATGATCATGGAGCACTTGATTTATCAATTGCATAAATACAGCAGGGGTCCCTTGCAGACCAAAAAGCATCACTTTAAATTGGAAACTCCCCAAAGGACAATTAAAAGCTGTTTTCCATTCATCCCCCTCCCTAATCCGGATTCGATAATAAGCTTCTCTTAAATCCAGCTTGGTAAAAACTTTTCCTTTGTCCAGGTGGGCTAACATGTCTTTCATCAGGGGGAGGGGATACGTATTTTCCATACTGACAGCATTGAGAGAATGGAAATCAGTGCACAATCTAAGAGAGCCATCCTTCTTTTCCTTGAAAAGCATGGGAGTGGCTACCGGTGATTTGGCTGGCTCAATGAAACCCCTAGCTAAGTTTTTATCAATGTACTCTCTTAGTTCTTTCTTCTCTTTGGGTGTCCTTGGTTTGGGGAGCTTCGCGCTGGGCAGAATTTCAATATCACAGTCCGTGGCCTGGTGTGGGGGGAGGATGTCACATTCCTTCTCACTAAAGGCTTCTGCCAAATCTTGGTACTCAGTAGGGACAAGTTGAATCCCCGGCAACCCCACACCCATGAAGGCAGAATTCTGACATGGTGTGCTGTCCCACTCACTCATGTAATGATGGGTTAGTGGTTTATTAATATTAATTAATATTAATTATTAATATACCCCAGTAATTCCCTTCTCTAAAAACCCAGAACTGTTCCAATTAAGTCCAGCCAAAAGTAGGCCAATGCTAGTCCACACAGCAATGGCCAGTGAGACCACAGGACACTTGAAAGTTTCCCAAACAAGATAAATCCACTAGGCAAAATTAAATCCCCAATACAAGAGTGCATGACACAAGACAAGTCCAGAATTCACAAGGCACAATTGAAAGTCAAGGCAAAGGATCATTCCAACGCAGGAATCACAAAAACCAGGAAACACACAGCTAAGAAATGTACATGTTGTTTCCAGCATTGTCTCTGTTTGCTGTGCTAAATAGCCAGCTTCTGGTGCAGCCCATCAAAAGTAATTGGGCTGACCTTCTCTGCTCTTGCCTTTTCTCTGGCCTACATGTTCTCAGATCAGGTGCAAAAGGCAGTTCTTCTTCCTCATCACTAACTGGCTGCAGCTGGTTGATTGTCAACTGGTTAGTTCCAGTCATTAGATATACATTTGGAATATTGGACTGGATTAAAATTGAACTAAAAATAGGAAGAGCAGAAAAAATGATGTTGACAAACTCTATTTGTCAAAGAACATAGGTGGGCATGGAATAGTGCATGAATGCCAGATAACTGAAGAAGAAAAAAGGGCATTGGAAGAATATCTGAAAGACAGTGAAGAAGATATATTGAAGCTAGTACATTTACTGAAGGTCAAAGAAACCAAGATGGCCAATAAGAAAGACTAAATGAAGAAAAGAAGAGAGACTTGGCAAGACAAAGGATAGCTAGTATATAAAAAAGCTTGCAGGCAAAGCAGACAATAAAGTATCTGGTGATGGATAAGAGCAAGAAAGTTGAAGAAAAAGACAGAGAAGCTAATTCTGGCTGCACAATACCAAGTCACAAGAACAAATATATTTAAACCAGTGAGAAGACAGCAACAAACATTAAATGTCCTCCCCGCAAAGTGGAAGAAAGAAATCGTGGACCACCTAGTTACCTTCTGTAAGAAGATCACACAGACTCATTACAAACAACAGCATGACAAAGTAGTAACAATGGTGCAAGAAAGCAAGAACTGGTGGGATCACAAGAAAGCAAGAACTGGTGGGATCAAAAAACAGACAAAGTAATAGAAAATGAAGAATCTAAAATGTTTTCAGACTTTAGAATCCAAACAGACAACCATCTGCCACACAACATCCCAAGCTTAACAATTGTTGATAAGAAAGATAAAAAAATCTGGATAGTGGACATTGCAATACTAATAGTAAGAGATATCTTGGGTGCAATTCCAAAATATCTGGAGTACTACTTGAATACCATCAACTTTGTCAAAAATCACCACCAGTTGATTGCAAAGGCAGCTTTAGTCAGAACAGCTTACATCATGTGAAGATTCTTTAATACTGTTATACAACTTCTGTCTATTCCTGGTCCGTAGGGAAGTGGATAAAATGCCAAATCCAATCTAAACATCTGGCTGACTATGTAACCAATCATCATCATAATAATAGATGCTCCTGGACTCATTCTAATGCCACCTTAGGAAGCTGGCCACAGTGCAGCATTACCAAGCTTTCAAATGACAGACTTCCTGAGTCCTGCACCACAATCAG
The DNA here is from genome assembly GCF_001527695.2 of Protobothrops mucrosquamatus. NCBI lineage: Eukaryota > Metazoa > Chordata > Lepidosauria > Squamata > Viperidae > Protobothrops > Protobothrops mucrosquamatus. The sequence goes on along the minus strand of NW_015386834.1, from coordinate 386,735 downwards.
TCCATGCACTTTCCTGTTTTCTGTTAGGATGGGGTTTTTTTTTTCATATGGAGAAAAGGACAGTACTGCTGAGTAAATTTGACTCTTTGATAAAAACATTTCTTTTTACAGTGGTCCTTCCTCTCCAGTTCACCATTTATTCTCTGACTACCATTGTTTGGTAAAGTGTTCACTATTCTTTAAATCCAAAGGTCAACGGAAATCCCAAAACCATGCCAGCTGCTTTCCACAGTCCTTTGAAACAGTTTTGCACATACTCCAGTTCACTATCAAGAATGTGTTGGGGGGAGGGGGGAGCTAGTGCTGAAATCCCTCCTGGAAGGAGGTGGAATTCTTTCCCCACAATTACACCATCAGTCAGCCAATCATGTCTAGGAAGGGGAAAATGAGCCCAGAAGCTTTCAGAAGCAAAACGTTCCCCAATATATATGTCGTCTGTGGGACTGTCCAAACTCTTTGCAATCTTTGCCAAAGTGAAGAGAATTAGAAGGCGAACATGACAATGGGTGAACCTAATGATCAGTCAAGCAGAATCTTTTTAAAATATCCAGCTGTTATTTGCTGAAGAGAAGAGCTTCTAGGTCCAATCTACATTGGAGGAACCTCTTACATCCCTCCCTTGCTCAAATCTGCTTTGCTCTCCTTGTCCGCTGGTTTGCCTCCCTCCCAATCTCCTTCCCAATCTCTCCATCTTGTTCATCTCCTTCCATTTCTTCTTCTTCTTCTCCTTCCTCCTCCTCCTCCTTTCTCGGTTCTCTACATTCATCACGCCAGAAGTCTCTTCTCTCTCGTTCTTTTCTTTTTCCCTGGGCGAGAGAAGCAAAGCAAGCAATTAGCGGAGCTCAGTCGCCGAGGGTTGCGACTAAGAAGCTCCCAAGAGGCACAAAAGCTTGACTTTCGCAGCTCTTGGCAACCTTGGGGCGAGATCGGGAGGGGCGGGGCGAGACGAGGCAGCTTCGGTCGTGTCACGGAGTTTCGCGAAGAATCTGCAAACCTCGCTCGCAGCCAGCCGCTGCCGCCACTGGAAAGACTTGAGAACCGGAGGGGAGTTTCCTCTGGTTGCCATACAGACCCTCTGATGTTTAGCTGGAAACAGTGATGTTTTGCTTCAGGGCATGCTGCGGCCAACAACTTTTCCTGAGTTTCAGCCAGGTGTCAACAAAAACAAAGCTCTTCCTTCCACGCAAGGGGCCGGCTTTGTGTTTAGCAAAGTCTTTTGGGGGAGAAGTTCATCCTTATCCTACAGCATATCTCACCGATTAATATTTAGGATCTTGAACCTGATTCCACATTTTATGCCAAGAATGCTGTTAAACCATTTAACTGCTACAGCAAAGCCTCGATGGACATGTTGCGATAGGTATCCTGGCAGTAATACCGAACTGGCTTCTTGTTCATTTTCACTCAGTTCTACAGTTCTTCTCAACTCAGGAGCTTACAATAAGAATTTCCTGAATAATCTCCCATACACACATAATCCTTCTTAGCTCATCCATATCAGCCAAGTTCCATTTCAAGGATTTCCACTTGGTTGGGTATGAGAATTAACATGAAAACATCTTGTTGTGCTCCTTGATATGTACAAAATAGGTCTTCCTCAGAATTACCATTTTGGTGAAGATATACTAGGAAGTGCACAAACATTCTGGTCCTAAAATAAGATAAAAGTGATTCAAAATACAATGCTGCTGGTGAACTATGCCATATAGCTTGCTGTGCATTGCATATTGCATGAAGTAAAATGTGCAAGGCATACATGTATTCTTCCTTTAACTAACCTTCCTCCAACTTAATGCTTCAAACTTCTTCATTCTTACCTGTTCTGAAGTAAATGAGTGTCATAACCTACCACACTTTTCTTAAGTGTATGAGCACCTGTCAGGGCCCACTTCAAAACCTCATCCCAAGAAAGTAGAACATGTGGAAGCAGTTTCTTCCAAAAAGATCTTTTATTAGGAGAAGTTGATAGCAGGCATACTAGACAGGATCTGAGCGGTTCCCACTCAGCTCGATAGGTAAAAGTGTCCCAAGCAAAACCCCACCCCATAGTTCATCTGGTCAGTTCAAATTGTCCAATCCCCAGGTGTTAGGTTCCTTGTGGGAAAGGGGAGATAACATCTGACAGCACCTGATGATAATTGATAAGTGCTGATTAAAGAATCTTTAATGATAAAATGACCTATCTGATTAGAAAAGTGTTAAGAAATGTTTAAAGCAAAGGATGGATAACTATATATTAAGAATGCTGTAAAATTTTCTTCAAGTAGGATTTAGATCTTTGAGGTCTACAGTTCTACTTATAATAGCAATAGCACTTAAACTTATATACCACTTCACAGTGCTTTACAGCCCTCTCTGAGCGGTTTACAGAGTTAGCATATTGCACCCAACAATCTGGGTCCTCATTTTACTGATCTCGGAAGGATGGAAGGCTGAGTCAACCTTGAGCCAGTGAGACTTGAACTGCCAAACTGCTGGCAGCTGGCAGTCAGCAGAAGTAGCCTGCAATACTGCATTCTAACCACTGTGCCACCAGTGGTTAGAATATTAGAACTACTGTTATAATTGTTAATATATACCTTTCACAAAGTTTGGGATTATATCATATAATCATCTTCACAATTGTTTTGTGATGTAAGTTTTGAGAAATGGGGAAAATATAATCCAAAATCACCCATGTTTCATGATTATGCATGGATTTGATATAAGTAGATTAAACATTCAGGCAGAGTGTAAATCAGCACCTTTTATCATGATGGGATAAACACATGCAAAGAATGATTGTTTGGTAATGTTTGGTAATATTTTGCCTACATGCACCTTATCATGCAGTGATGAACAAAAGCAGAACTCTTTTGTCCTTTCTTCACTTAAGCTATTGAAATATTACATAGGAGCCATTACATTATAGGGATTTTACTGTTATGTTGGATTCAGCAAAGAAGGTTCCTAATAAATTTTATTTTTAGGTCAGTAGTTATGCCTTGCTTAACTGAAAAACAAATACAATGGAGCATGGCTTTGTTGTCATGATTAGCAATGCCTAGGGCATCTTTGTTTTTAGGAAGATATGCCCATGCATATATGTGACATATTGATGACCAGGATTTAGGGGACAGTATCAATATACAGATGGCCCCTCTGTCTCTGGTCACTTGTAGGCCTATGAATGCAGGGTCATGAAAGGACAGCAAAGAAACACGCAATGTTTTAAACCCACCCAAGACTGAACATATGGTCTTGGGGGAAAACCCCTGAGAGAACATACTAGCTACTTCTGCTTTTCTTATCTATAGTGTGCCAGCCTTAAAGGGCGAAGTCTTAATCTTATGTGTGCCAGCTTAGCTAGGTGAATTGCTTATGTATCAAAGTAACTATAAAAATAAGCTTTCTTTGCTATTTGAGGCTTTTTGTCTTTTGTACAGAAGCCCGTCTCTATTCAGCTGAATAAACACGTAAACCTGAAGGTAACTTCTGGTTTCCTGTATTTTTTATCAAGCAAAACCTCAGAACCTGCACATCATTTTTGACAAGCCAGGCAGGAGAGGTGCTTGGTCCTAGGGAGGCTCAGGAAGGGGAAGGCGCCAAGTGCGCTCTGGGATTTCCTGGAGGTGCCCCCCTTCTTGACTCTTCACTGTGGCTTTTAAACAGGAACTTCTTTTTTATGTGTGTGGTTGTTGCCTTCACTTGGTTTCTGCATACTCAGGAGGGCTGAAGATAAGGTAAGCATACATTGCTTTACTGCATAGGCTTGCCCAAGGGAGTATGTGTGTATGTGTGTAAACGTGTGTCTGTTTCCTTGAATCATTTCCCACCGTTGACCAAAGCTGGGCATAAGGGTTTTTGCCAGCCACATCTAGCCCCCCTCTTTTGGGGGGTTCTGGGGGTGCTTAGAAAGCAAGGGGCTTTAACTTTGTAGTCTCGTGCTCCACTCATTGCGAGTGGTGTGTGGTTTGGGGTTGTGGTTGTTCCTTATATATTTCCCGCTGTTGACCAGGCCTAGGTGTGATACCACCTCCAGCTGCCCGCAGGACCCCCCGCGAGGTTGACCCTTTGACGGGGTCATTGCATAGCAAGGGGAGGTCGGTGGATCTCTTGTGGCCCAACAGGCTGTGCAAGTGGTGTGAAAGATTTAGACACATGGGTTCAGCCCAGGGTAAACCTGTTAACATGAATAAAACCCAAGCATGTGCCCTCAGCCCCCTTGAGTGTGTTATCAGGAACTTTGATAAGCTTAAAACCCATCGGGCTATGAAAATTGAAACTCTGATCAAGTATAATGCCCTCTGGCATCAGGATATGCCTACTATTTGGCCCAAAAGGGGGTCCATAGATTTGGGTTTTTTTGAAGCTATGGGAGATTATGCCCAAAGAGGCATGGATCATGATCAACAAGCTTATTATGCACTTTTTTGGACTTTACAAAGAGATAAGCAGATGCTTAAAGACTGTGGGTTGTGGCAACATCCCACAGCACCACCTTTTCCTGCTTTGTCTTCTGCTCCGCCACCTTATAAGGGGATTTATCCCCTCACAGAGCAGGTAGCTATTGGAAGGGGGGACACTAATAAGGTCCTGGTTCATACCCCTTTCTCCACATCTGATCTTTATGCATGGAAGGATAGATTAGGTTCTTATACTGCAGCCCCACATAAATATTCTGAATTGGTTCTGTCTATCATTCGAACACATAACCCTAATTGGGCAGATCTCCAAGCCATGCTGGATGTCTTTTTAACATCAGAGGAAAGACGTCTGGTGGGAAATTCTGCCAAAAGATTAGCTGAAGAAAGGAAGGTCCTTTGTCCTGAAATTGACCCTAGATGGGTCATTGATACTTATGAAAGCAAAGATTATGAATATTTAAAAGGCTTTCAAGACCTTCTTGTCACTGCATTACAGACTGCTATCCCTAAACAGAAAAATTTGGGAAAAATATATGATGTTCATCAATTGCCATCAGAGAGACCCAGTGACTTCCTTGAGAGCCTGTACCAAGCTTTCAGGAAATATAGTGATTGGATCCAGAAGCTCCAGAGAACTCCCGCTTGGTGAACATGCTCTTCATTGGGCAGAGTGCTCCAGATATTAGGTGCAAATTACAGAAACTGGAAGGGGCTTCAGCTGACACAATTGGAAAATTGGAAGTAGCTTATAAAACCTATGTATCAAGACCGGAAGTTATAGCTAAAGGGGTCAAGAGGGATGAAAAACAATTTCTTTATCTTCCAGATTGCCCTATGCCCCTTTTAGAGCGTGATTTACTTGCTAAGTTACAGGCAACTATTTCTTTCAAAGGGGACCAGGTTGAATTATCAGTTCCCCCTGACCAAGCCTGGCATGTCCTGACCCTTCAGCTTTCCTCATCTGAAGATACACATGAGTGTCCTGGCTTGTTAGATTGCTTTGTTGACCCTAACGTATGGTATTCAGGGGTCCCTGGCTGGGCTATTAATGCAATTCCAGTGGAAGTAGCCTTGCACCCTGATGCACTGCCAGTCTCCATTCATCAATATCCAATTAGTTTGGAGGATTATTACTATTTACTATTATTACTATTTTCCTTGCTTATGGGCTTCTAAGGGAAACTGTTAGTCCTTATAATACACCAATACGGCCTGTTCAAAAGCCAGATGGCTCAGTTTGTTTCTGCCAGGATTTGAGAGTGGTAAACGCACTCACTGTGACATTACATCAAATGGTGCCTAACCCTTATATGCTGATTTCACAACTGGGTCCACATCTTACTTGGTACACTGTTATTGATCTGAAAGACGCTTTCTTTTGTGTCCCTTTAGCTCATGTTAGCCAGCCCTTCTTTGCTTTTCAGTGGCAACATAGGCAACTTTGCTGGACTGTTCTACCTCAGGGATTCAAGAATAGCCCTACTATTTTTAGTATTGTCCTGGCCTCTGATTTAGCTACATGGCGGCCTGTGGAGAACACTACTGCTGTAATATTACAATATGTTGATGACTTATTGGTAGCTGAGGATGACTGAGGATGATTGTCTTTTAAATTCAGTTTCTTTCTTAAATTCTCTTTGTTACTGGGGTTATAAAGTTTCCCGTCCTAAAGCCCAGGAGGTCTGGTATTTAGGTTATATTTTGTCACAAGGGACTAGGAAATTATCCAAGGAGAGAATCCAAGCTGTGTGCCTCCTTAAACCACCTGGCACTAAACATCAACTTAGGGGTTTCTTGGGAATGGCAGGTTTTTGTTGTATTTGGATTCCAAATTTTGCTTTGATGGCTAAGCCCTTGTATCAGGCCACTACAGGCATGGATAAAGAACCCTTTGAATGGACCAAGAATTGTCAAGTGGCATTTGATAACATTAAAACTGCTTTAGTCAATGCTCCAGCCCTTGGCATTCCTGATGTCACTAAACCATTCACCTTGTATGTGGCTGAGAGTAAAGGGGTGGCTGCTGGAGTCCTTACTCAAACCCTTGGTACTTGGTCTCGCCCTGTGGCTTATTTTTCCAAACAACTGGATCCTGTTGCTCAAGGATGGCCAGCATGCCTTCGGGCTGCTGCAGCTGCTGTTCTTCTTTTGGAAGCTGCTGAACAATTAACCTTTGGGGCCTCTATAACAGTGGAATCACCCCATTCCATCCAGGATTTATTAGCATCCAAGGGGGGCCATTGGCTTACAGCCTCCCGACTAGAGCAGCATCGGATCGTGCTCCTTGACAACCCAGAAGTTCATATTAAGCGCAGTAGCAGGTTCAAATCAGTGACCTTTCTTCCCCAACTGGAACAGGATAGTGATCATGATTGTGTACAAACTATTGCAGAAGTATTTTCTGGCCGGCCGGATCTAATTGACCAGCCATTGGAGGAAGCAGACAGGGACCTGTATACAGATGGCAGCAGTTTTATAAATCAAGGGGAAAGGCTAGCTGGCTATGCCGTGGTCACATTGGATCAGGTGGTGGAAGCAGCAGCTCTCCCTGCAGGTACATCAGCTCAGAAGGCTGAACTCATTGCTTAGACAAAGGCCTTGGAATTATCAAAAGGTGCGGTTGTTAATATCTTTACAGGTAGTAAATTTGCTTTTAATGTTCTACATGTACATGGGGCCTTGTGGAAGGAACGTGGTTTGCTCACTGTTCAAGGTACCCCTGTAAAATATGGACAGGATATTTTGAGGCTGTTGGATGCTATTTTGCTCCCACACAAGGTGGCTGTCATGCATGTGAGGGCCCATGGTAAGGATGATACTAAACATGGAAGGGGAGATATCAATGCTACTAACATCGGATGTTCTTGTTGTGACAATATACAAAGATGCAGACATTTTCTATTTAACTTGTGTATTAGTTTTAGAGTTAGAATTAGATGGTGCTGGAGGGGAGGGGGTAAGAATGTGCAGGGTGATTAGTTAGCCATAATAATATCTCAGTAGAGTATTCTTCAAGGTTGTATGTAATAAGAGGAGATAAGAAATGGCGGGTTATGCAACTGGAGGGAAAGTTCGCACTTCAAACTAATTGGAGAATGTGATTAATGACTGTTAAATGAAGGAGTGGATTATGCTTAGATACTATGTGTTAGGGAAGGAGAATTCAGATTTTGGCTTTGCCTATGTACATGCTGAAGCTATGTTTTTCTCATTAAAGATTCTTTAAGATAAATAATGCCTCAAAGTTCTTTGAAGAGTTTCTTCCTTCAGAACCATGACATCAAGCCAAAATCTACAAACTTTTCAAATCATCTAAGGGTCCCGAACCCCAGTCGCTGTTCCTAAACTAAAGGAATAGGCTGGCGAAGATTCGGGGAAGATTTCATCATGGAAGAAGAAAAACTGCCTGAGGCCAGCACCCCGGCAGCATCAGCTTTCCCGGGGGAGGGGGGGAGCGACAGCCAGCAAGCTGGTGAAGAAGGAACTCCTGCAGATCTCCCAGCTGGGAGCAAGACCAAAGCAGCAAGGAGAGCTGATTTGGTCGCCAGACTGGGATAAACCCAGTGAAGACTCCAGATACTTTGAAACAGCCTTGCCACCCTCAAGGGCTTCAAAGGCAGATGAGGTGGAGCTACAACAAAGGGATTCTCGCATATTGCATTCCCCAGACTGGTGGAGAGCCGCCAGGCCATCTGCCACCGAAGACTCGGGTGAGTGGAAATATCCATCTGCAGCTTGTAGTCAGTCAGTAGAATATTTGGCAGAAAAATTTGAAGAGTTAGAAGTGAGAAGCAGACAGCAACTCCTGCTGAGAGAGGCCTCCAGCCCCTCCCTCGCAGATCAAACAGTCTTCCAGACCCTGGAGTCCCCTGCCAGGGCCTCCAGCCCTACAGAGAGAGGAAACCCCAGCCTGGCCCCCCTGCAGCAATGGGGAATTTGGCAGCCCCCACAGGTGGAAGGTCAGCAACCTCTGAGCTGCATCAGCTAATAGAGCCCTTGCAACAGCTTGGGATGGTGCAGAAGCCAGGAGAGCAACAGCTGGTGGGTCCGCAAATGAGGGAGGTCCAGCAACAACCCCCCACTCATCCAGCAACCATTAAGGGGCCTGCAGCAGCAGAGGGCGCCACCAGCCCCCACAGGCCAACAACAGAGAAGACAGCAGCAGCCCCCACCCAGGCAGCAACCTTTGGAAGACCTCCAACAACTCGAGAGGCCAGTACTACTGGTATTGCAACCACAGCAGAGGGGGTGGCCGCAGCCCCCGAATGTGCAACCCCTGGGCATACGGCAACAGCCAGGGTGGGGCCAGCAGCAACAGCCACAGTGGGGGCCCCAACAGCCTATAATTGCACCACCTTTCAGAGCAACCTTCGATGGGGACTCAGAGAAGCTGATTTTTTTCCTCAACCAAGTGCGCTCTCATTTGGACCGCTGGGCCTATCAATACCCGGACCCAGGCACCATGGTCAATGTGATTGCATCCAGCCTAGAGGGAGAAGCATCCGAATGGCTGAATTATATAATGAGCAAGCCCCAGAATTGGAGGACCCCCACCTCTTCCTCCTAGGGCTGAAAGATTTTTTTTTCATATAACAAGTTTTATTAATTTCCCATTTTTACAAACCTTCAGGTATTTAAAGAAGCAACATGGTGGTTGGGTAATACATAATCCAATAACACGCTTATCCATACATATATCAGTTTACATCATCAAAAATTTCCTCTGTTTCTCTTAATCATTATAACAAATTCAAATTAGTAGGTTGCTAGTTATAACTCAACCATTTAAAACATTTATAAACAGCGTTTAGATTATATATCTCCAAATCCTGTTTTTAACTTTTGTCTGGTTTCAATTAGAGTATTTGAGTTGGCTTACTGACCAATAATGTTTAGATTTCAGATAGCCCACGGTTCCCTTAATTCATACAAAATAGTATCATCTCTAAGATACACTTATTGTTTATTCGAATAAATTCTTAATTTATTTCACCATCATATTCTAATTCTCATTTTAATATCATCGCTTACTCATAAAATAACCTTTATCCTCTGAATCTATCTTCTATTTATAGTTCAAAACAATTATTTAAATAACTAATTTATTTCCCTTATAGGTATAAATCTAACTATTAAATCCAATAATATCTTTTAAAGTCTCCTTAGCTCATTAGATAAAGTTTAAAGCTCTTCCATTAGATATCAAACAAATAAAACCATTTTTTTTTAAATCTAACTCTGGCCTTCCTTTTATGCCAAGCCGGCTTCCATAAAAAAACTTTTTGGGCCTCAAATGGCTCTCCCTTCCTTCCTGGATATATCATTTGAAACAGATAAGACCATCCAATCATCAGCCTATCAAGGAAGCCAGTCCCTTCACAGTTATTAAATTGTTGACCCAATGATTTAAATCTCCATATCTGAGTTGATGTGTTTATCATGCATTTGGATTGGTCTTCTTCTAGTTTCAACTGAAGTAAATGAAGATTCATGTTCGATGTTGTAGTTGTTTTTGGATCATCTAGATTATCTGAAATCTCAGTGTATTGTCGTAAATCCTCTGGAAATTCCATCTTAGCATTGCTTTGATCAGTTTCTGTTGCTGTTGTAGTTGTCAAGTCTTTAAGTAAAGTCAAGCTTTGAGTATTAAAGGTGTGAATAGATTGTTCCTGACATTCTTCCACTTTGTTATTAGTTCCTTCTTCTATTGCTTTTTGAATGTGGGTTCCTCTAATGGGGTTAAAGCTACCTTTTGTGGTTTTAAAGTGGCATGTAAGTCTTTCATTGTAGACTTCATTAGTTCAGTAGCCTCTAGAATTTTTTCAAGTATAAGTTTGACATTAAGCTGTGGGTGGTATTCCTCCATTTCTGTAATGTTAACAATATTTTAGTAGAGGCTATTTGTAATAAGAGTCAATAACTGTCCACTTCCACTATAAAGAACTATTTTCACCACCCAGCTGTTTCAAGTTCTTATCTTTTGGTTGCTGTCAAGGACAAATTTTATTCTCAGAGATCTCCCAGTCAGAAAGAATTTGTTCCACTTGTAGCATGTTTTCACCACTAGATGTCCCCAGTAACATACAGAATAGGGCTTTTTTCCAGTTCAAGAGAGGAAACAGAACATTCCGGTTTTTTGCCCGGGTTAACAAAAAAAGTAAACAGTAAGTTTTTGTCGAGATACAGAGTTTTTAGGGAGCCCAGGTATCTGGATATTACAAGTCCAGGTAAGTAGTCATTTAATCTTCTTGTTCCTTTTTTTCTTCTTCTTGGCTTTATATTCCCAAAGTGAGCAAAAGCTGTGAAATTCAGCTGGGGGAAAAGGGTATTTCAAAAACTTTTACAGGAAAGTAGTTGGGAGGGAAAAAAAGGAAAAATAGGATCTCACCCAACTCCTCCAGTTGCTTCTTCATGCTTAGTTGGTGCTTTGGGCTTTCAGCTGGTTCGACTAAGTGAGGGGCCATGTTGGTGGCCGCTCTTTTCCTCTTCGGTCTTGGGGAGTTACTGCAGATCAAACAAAGAGGCTGCCGCCCCCCTGCGATCCAGCAAGAGTCCCCCCCAACGGTGGTCGCCCCTCCAGGGCGACTTTTGACCCTTTCCAGGGTCTTCCAAAGGAGAAAAACCAGACAGCAGGGAGAGAAATCTTTCTGTCTGCCCGCCAGTGTAGAAAACCAGAACTGGAAGCTGGGCTGAAAGATTTGAGGACCCATCCATGGGCCTCAAAGCAGGAGAACAAATCCACAAAATAAAACAAGCTGGCAGGCCTGCCCTGGAGTATGTGTGAGAGTTTCGCAAGATAGGTCGAATAGAGGGGTGGTCTGAGCAATCCCTAATCCATCTCTTCATTGAGGGATTAGACAATCACCTCTCTCAGGCCTGCATCTATCGAGCAGTACCTGATCAGCTGCAAGAATGGTACCAGGCCACGGGGAAGCTAGACGTTCAGCTCACCCACTATAAGAAGCCTCCCCCACCTGAAACCGAGCCGAAACCAAAGTGACCCAGATGACAACCCCCCAAAAAACCTCCAACAGCTACGACTGCTGAAAGGCCCAGGCCACCTGCAGGCCCGCCAATCAAATGCTTCTGATGCGGACAGCAGGGACATCGAGCAGCGAACTGCCCAGTTCCCTACCCCCAACAGCAGAGCAGACCGGGACCTGCAGCGAGGAAGAAACCTGATCAGCAGCCAATGAGAGAAAAATCCAACTGGATCACACAGGAACTGATTGCCCAGTTCCTGTGTGATGGAATAAGGGTAGGTACAATAATCTCGTACTTTAACAAACAAGCTACCGGCCGGATCATAATAGTGAATGAATATAATTTGTATCATACTCAACCATTTTAAAATAAGATTAACTATAACCATATTACTAACAATTAATAAACAGATAAAATTCATCTATGTAAATAAACATAAGTAGTAAAATCTCAACTAATCATAATTGTCAACATTAACGGTTAAGAATCACTAAAAATAAAGATGTTATCAACCTATGAACTATAACTCAGTTAAAAATCCATCATCTATTCTATAATATTAGATTCTTTTCAGATTCCAATGCGTCTCTAACCATTGATAAAATTTTTCCCAAGTTTTAAAATAAACTGAATCATCTTTCTCTTTCATCTCCAATGTTAATCTATCCATTTCTGCACAATCTAAAATTTTAGTAATTATAGCCTGGTCAGATGGTAGATTTTCATTTTTCCAAAATTGGGCAAATACTATCCTTGCCACTGTTAAAACATGTAATATCAAATAGTCATTCTTTTTACCATAATTAGGTCTTAATATTCCTAGCAAAAACAATTCCGGTTTAAATTCTATCTATATTTTCATCATCTTTTCCAACCATCTATGAATCTTAAACCAATATTTCTTAGCATTAGGGCATACCCACCAGGCATGGTAGTAAGTACCTGGCTGTTGTTTACATTTCCAACAAGTATTCGATACATTTTTAAACATTTTCGCTAAGCGAACTGGTGTCATATGCCATTTATAAAACATTTTATATAAATTTTCTTTATATGCTGCTGCTTTTGTAAGCTTAATATTTTTATCCCAAAGTTTTTGCCACTCTTCTAAATCTATAGAATATCCAAAGTTCTTTGCCCATACTATCATTGTCTCTTTCACTTGTTCTTCTTCCATCTTTCAATTTAGAAGAAATTTATAGAGTTTCTTAATCAAATTCTCATCCGTTTTTAACAGAATTTTATCTAATGGAGTCTGTTCTTTATAAAATCCTGTTAATTTTATATCTTTTTTGTATCTTGTTTGAATTTGCAAATCGGACCACCATGTTAAGTCAATACCTTGTTGTTGAAGAGTTTGCCTGTCCTTATGTTTTCCATCTTTATCCAAAATATCTTTATAACTAACCAGTTTGTCATAGTTAATCAGGTTTGGATAAGCGTATGCTTCCATTGTTGAAAGCCACTCAGGTATTTTCATATACATTTTATGTCTGATTTTCTCCCATTCTGAAAGTAATACATTTCTTATGGCGTGATTTTGAAAATATTTATGCGCTTTAGTTTTCTCATACCATATGAAAGCATGCCAACCTAGTTGAAGATCGTGTCCCTTTAAATAAAGCAATCTTTTATTTCTCAATACAATCCATTCTTTGAGCCAAAAGCAGAATAGCTGCTTGATAGTAAAGTATCCAATCTGAAAGTCCGAAGCCCCCTCTATCTTTAGCTTCTTGTAAGAGTTTACATTTGATTCTAGCTTTCTTTCTTTGCCATATAAATCTTAAAATTATTGCATTTAGGTCATCAAAAATTTCTTATTCAGTTTAACAGGAACTGTTAGAAATAGAAAAATTAGCTTTGGTAAAATATTCATTTTAACAGTTGCTATTCTTCCTAGCAGTGATAATTGAAGATTTCCCCACTTTTCCAAGTCTATTTTTATTTGTTTCATTAATCTCTCATAATTGTCTTCTTTTAATGTAGTATATTTTGCAGTTAAATAAATGCCCAAATATTTAACTTTTTTAACTATTTGAAGGTTTGTCATTTTAGCAAGTTGGATTTTCTGTTTATCTGTTAGGTTTTTTGTTAATACTTTAGTCTTTTCCCTATTTATTTTCAGTCCAGCCACTTCTACGAATTTCTCAATTTTCTGCAAGAGTTTATCGGCTGTTTCCAGTGGCTCCTCTAAAATAAAAACCAAGTCATCCGCAAAAGCCTGTAGTTTATATTTCTGGTCTTTAATCTCCAGTCCTTTAATTTCCGTATCTTGTCTGATATTTCTAGCCAATACCTCTAGTGTAAGAATAAATAACAAGGGAGACAGTGGACATCCCTGTCTAGTACCTTTTTTAATATCAAATCCATCTGTATAATCTCCATTTAAGAATATTCTTGCTGTTTGTTTCTTATAAATTGCTTGAATTGCTTTATTAAAATTCTCACCAAAGTCCATTTCTTGAAGTTGTTGAAACATAAATTGCCAGTTTAAATTATCAAAAGCTTTTTGTGCATCAAGAAATATAAGTAAACCAAACCCCTCCTATTATCAAGTAACAGGACTAAAGGTAGCTTAAAAAAATATAAAAGCCAAAAAAAGTAAAAATAAAAGTAAGAATATTCAATAAAAATATTGTCAAAAAGCTTGCTTGAGGCCTGGTATGGGAATCAGCTACCCGTTCAGGCAGGTATGAAAAAAGAGATAGGTAAAGAAACTATATGTTAAAAAAATAGACTTTGCTTAGGGCTTTGCTGGGAAACCAATTTGGCTAAATAAAGGTAATTAAAAGGGAAAATAAGAAATAGTGATTCTCTCTCTCTCTATCTCTCTCTCTCTTCTCTATGCAACCACGTGGTATGTTTAAGATCTGTGCCTTCCCTAATTTGAGCTATCTGAAACTTATGGTGGGAATGACTAGGATGTGTAAACCTAAGACTTCTGTTCTCTTGTCTTTGTGTACATATGTTTGTCAAAGTCTGTGTGTGAGAGGTAAATGTGACTGTTAACTGTTTCAAATCCAAAGAAAAAAAAAGAATTTTAAATTCTGCTAGAAATTTTGCTTAAAATAAGCCACAAAAAGGAAATACCTCACTCTGTTTGTCTGGCCAACAAACAGAGTGAAGAAAAAAAAATGTGTTTGTTTGTTCGTTTGTTTGTTTTTCTTCTTCCTTTCTCTCTCTCTCTCTGTACTCTTAAGAAAAGCCCAAAGTTAGCAGGAGGAATGTTTTAAGTTCATCTGCTAGAAAGATTTCATTCTTGCATTTAATAATATATAATAAAGTTGGAAGGGACCTTGGAGGTCATCTAGTCCAACCCCCTGCTCAGGCAGGAAACCATATACAAACTTTATCAAATGCCTTACTGAAATCCAAGAAAATTATATCCACAGCATTCCTCTAGTCCACTAATTTTGTAATTGGGTCAAAGAATGCAGTAAGATGTGTCTAGCATGAGCTGTTTTTAACAAACCCATGTTGGCTTTTGGTAATGACTTTGTTTGCCTCTAGGTGTTCACTGATTCTTGTTTGATTATCTTTTCCAGAATCTTCCCAGGTATTGAGGTCAGGATAATGGGTTAGTAGTTTTCTGGATCTATTCTTTTTCCTTTTTTTGAAAAGGGGAACTACATCAGCTCTTTTCCAGTCCTCTGGTAGTTCCCTAGTGCTCCAGGATCTTTGAAAAATATAGTTCAGTGGTTCTGAGATCACATCTGCCAGTTCCTCAAAAACTTTGGGTGTAATCCATCTGGTCCTGGTGATTTGAACTCTTCTAGGCTGGATAAGTGCTCACTTACCATTTTCTTGCCTATCTTAACTTGTGTTTCTAATCTTTTTTATGGTACTGTTTTTGATAAGTTGGACTGTTTGTTTTTTTATTATTTTTGACTGTGGTCACAAGCCTTAGTTCATTTTGAGCCTTAGCTTT
>NW_015386834.1:369390-370449 GCF_001527695.2 Protobothrops mucrosquamatus | reverse complement strand
CTATCTGGTGGGAGGGAAAATTTATCCAGAATGTTTGTATTGCCTGTTTTGTAGAAGTAGCTGCACATACACACACAAACACCATTCATAATCACACTTGAGTCTCTTCCACCTACCTTCAGTAAAGCTCCCCAGGGTGATTTTTGATCTATTGCACCGAAGCTTTGTAGCTTCCAACAAATTCCAAGGGGGAGGGAACCAGCCCCCCCTCAGGTGATTTGCAATTCTTATGCACTGACAAAGGAAGCAACAGGAAAGATCCCCAAATCTCAGCCCTGAATATCTTGCACTGGTGAGTCCAGATTGGGATTCCTAGAGCTCACTATGTGCAATTTAAAGAAAAATTTAATAGCCTGGCATACTGGTTAACTTTAATTGGATATTACAAACCTGGATGCACTGAACTAAGAGCTAAGGCAGGAAACAACCCTTGAAAATGGGCAGCCAGTGGTCATGTACTAAGGAAAACCATGGCTGTGAAGAATTTTGAGAGGAATGTGCAAACCTGACTGGAAGCTAAGAATGACATCCAACATTTGAAAATGATTGGAACAGAATATTGGGCACTATAAATTTCTTTTCCACCTAACAAAATTTTTGCCCTGACTTTTAGAACTTTATGGGTTGCAAGCTCCCCTTTTGGGAGAAGGGATCTTTTTCTGCTGCCTCTATTAGTGTCTTATTTTTTTGGCATAACAGTTTAACAGCTTGCCTACCAAGTTTCCCTGACCAGATCAATTTTAATGTTGTGCCAATAAGTGTGTCATACATTCACACACTTAAGGCACAAAGCGGGGATATTGTGGGAAGTTAGCCCAGAGAAGGAAATATTAAAAAGGTAGAAAGAAAGATATTGTTCGCCAAAAGGATTTTTAAAAGCATTTTTTGAAAAGCAGAAACCAAACCTGGCCTCATCTCTTTGCCCAAAGCAGTAGCTAGTCTTATACAAATGCAGATGTGGAACCATCAGGAAGTTTGGAGCCAGGGATCTCAAGACAAAAGAAGCTCTTAAGAGTCATTAGCCCCATCACCTGGGAAGCAGGATATGATAATGGGATT
>NW_015386834.1:355575-369040 GCF_001527695.2 Protobothrops mucrosquamatus | reverse complement strand
GGCTTGGATGAACCAGGATGAAGACTTACTTCTAACAGTCTACTCTATGATGACTCACAGTGGCCAGGTGGCTGAGTAAGTGTGGCTGGATAAGTGTGGCCAGGTAGGTGCAGCTGGCCCAGCCCCACTGACTCGGGATGGCTGGGTCAGCAAGGAACAAGTCGCACTGGCTAACTTCACATGGGGACAACTTGGTGCCCCACAAGCTCCTCACCTCCCCAAACTGCCAGCAGCCAAGCGCATGCACGTGCACACTCACACACACATACTTGTATCCACAGAGGAAGGAAAGGTCCTTCTCCCCAAGCCCAGGCATGATTGGCAGCTTGAAAGCTCAGATGTGGATAAAAGTCTGCAAGCTTGGAATGCCAAAGGAGAGTTCTCCCAATCCCAGACATCCGAGCAGTAGCGTTTCCCTGTCTGGTGCCTCCTCCCGGCAAAGTAGGAGACAGAGGGCAATGCTGCTGTGCGTGGAAACACAGAGTCAAATTTCTGCCTTGACAGATCTCTGGAGAACAAGAAGAGGAGGTGGGGGAGCAGTGCTCTTATCCTACCAGAGGGAAGCTGGCCCTTCTTGAAAGGGAATCCTTTCAAAAAGGATGCTGGCTTGTTGGGGTAGCTTTCCCTCACACAGCTCCCTGCCATGCCTCCTTCGCTCCAGAGATCTTTCTAATTCAGCCAAGAACTTTGGCGTGCTGTGGGCAGACATGCACATACCATTCCAAGCTTGGAGACATTTATCCACTTCTGAACTGGCAAACTGCCAATCATGCCTGGGCTTGGGGAGAAGGACCTTTCCTTCTTCTGTGGATAAAAGTCCCCAAACTTGGAATGCAGTGTGTGTGTGTGTGTGTTTGCATGTGCACATGTGCTTGGCTGCCAGCACTTTGGGAAGTCGAGGAGCTTGTGGGGCACTGAGTTGTCCCCATGTCAAGTTAGCCGGTGCGACTTGTTCTGTGCCAATCCAGCCATCCCGAGTCAGCAAAGCTGGGTGGCTGCACCTACCTGGCCATACCTACCCAGACACACCCACCTGGCCATACCAAGTCAGCTGCACCAAGTGAGTATTGTCAAGCCAGCCACATCAAGCTGGCCATGTGGATCTAGCCATGCCTACCTAGTCGCGGTAACCTGGCTGTGACCACCCAGCCATGCCTACCCAGCTATGCCCACCTGGCCCTTTGAGGGCAACCATAATGCTGATGTGGCCCTCAATAAAATTGAGTTCAACATCCCTGCCCTAGATGCACTGATGGGTTGTTTGGTGATTTCATTTAAGAAAGCCATGAAAACATAAGAGAAAGGTGTCTTTGGAGCAAGGTAGCAATACCTTTTAACAATTTAGATTGCAGGAATGTCATGCAATGAAAATTTCTTTTCTCTCTTTTTGCTAATCATGTTGTCTTGTTCCTGTTTGTCCTTGTGAATTTCATCCAGTGGCATTTTTATCTCTAATCTAGTTAGTCTGTTTTTTTTCAATAGTCCTAAGTCATGACTTGACCACATGAGGGCACATCTATATTATCTTTAACTGCTATGTTATGACTCTGTTGTGTAAATTATCAGTACATCTGAACTTTGCTTTTAAGAAATATCCCTATGAACTTCAGAAGACATAGATATTAGATTAATAGACACAAAAATATGTACTTGTTGAGATGAAGTCTATCACAATGTTATTCCTAACTGTCCCAGTTTTTCAAATGTTACAAGAGATCAAGTGAATTAAACTCATAAGCTGTATATTTGTATTTCTTCTTCTTCTTCTTCTTCTTCTTCTTCTTCTTCTTCTTCTTCTTCTTCTTCTTCTTCTTCTTCTTCTTCTTCTTCTTCTTCTTCTTCTTCTTCTTCTTCTTCTTCTCCTCCTCCTCCTCCTCCTCCTCCTCCTCCTCCTCCTCCTCCTTATTTGCCATTGTCTATCCACTGCAGGATGAAGGCCTCTTCCGAATTTTCCAACCAATATGAGCTTTGTTTTGCCAACTGGGCCTGCAATACTTGCTGATGTTGTCGATCCATCTTGTTTTAGGTCTTTCGTGGACACTTTTTATCAAGTGGGATCCTTTCTATGACTGCCTTGGTACACTTGCCATCAGTTCTTCTTACTATGTAACCAGTTGATTTCCATTTCAATTCTTTTACTCTCTTGATGATATCATATACTTTCATTTGGTCTCTAATCCATGTGAAGGTCTTTCTATCTTGTAATGCCGAGCATGTATCTTTCCGCTCTTTGTGCCACTCATAGCTTTTGTATCAATTGTGAGGTTAGTGTCCATGTTTCACTGGCATGTTAGAGCAGATAGCACACACTGATAGAAAACTTTTCTCTTCAGGCATAGGGGGAGATTGTTTTTGAAAATTAGCTTGCCAAATGCCTGCCAACCACATTTAACACACTGTTCAATTTCCTTTACAGGTAATCCTTGAGTTATGAATGTAATGAAGTCTGCAAATTACATTCCTAACCTGAGAATTTGTTAGAGTGAATCACATAAAATGAACAAGAAAACTTTCTCATTTTGCCCATGCATTCGCTAATCAAATGCATGAGTGCACAAGGTATCTCAGGATGGGGAAGGCCATGGGGGGCCTAGGACTTCTGACCCAAGGCTTCCCCTGACCCAGTGAGAGATCCCATGCTCCCCTTAGGGTCTCAAGCTCTTTGGGCTTTTCCTCCCCACTCAGTCACCAACTTTTGGTGCCATGTTTCAGACCCTGCCTCCAGCACTGCTTGCCTCCAGCACTGCTCACGCTCACCTCCTGCACTGCCCACGCTCACCTCCTGCACGGCCTTGGGTGCCGGAGCTCTTGTCCAGCCAGGCAGAGAAGCGCTGGGTAGGCCTCTCTCCTTCCCCACTGAGCCCCAGCCTCTCTCAAAGAAGAAGTTTGTGGGACTAAAAAAAAAGTTCAATCATACCTTCCAACTTTGCGAGATCTTACTTTTTTATCATGAGAACTTGGAAGGTTCGATTGAACTTTTTTTTTTTTAGTCCCATGAACTTCTTTGGTTTCCCTGCACGTTTCTTCCATTCGCAATGCAGTTTTTCCATTTCTCCAGCAAAAGAAATGAAATGCAACAGAGCTGGAAAGCAGGTTTGTTTAGGAGCTCCTCTTGCAATTTAGAGAAGGAGTGCTTTTGGCAAGTGAGGGGAGCAGGGTGGTGGCATGCCAAGCTCTCCAGCTCTGCAGCAGTGCAATTTGTGAAATCTGGGCAGGTTTGGCACTCCAGCAAGTGGCGGGGCAGGGCCACACCTGCTTGTGAGAGAGGCTGGGGCTCAGTGGGGAAGGGGAGAGGCCAGCCTGGTGCTTCTCCACCTGGTTGGGTGAGAGCTCCAGCACCCAAGGCCATGCAGGAGGCGAGCATGATCAGCACGGGGCTCTCAGGCATAGCACCAAATGAACATGTTGCAGTGTCTCTGTGGTCATTTGTAAGTGTGAATAACCACTGTGATGTTGCAAAATATGTAACTTTGGGACCTGGTCATAAGTACTTTTGGTGGAGATGTTGTAACTTCAAACAGTCACTAAAAGAACTGTTGTAATTTGAAGATTACCTGTATTGTATCACCTTCAGTTGAGATTCAAGGTACATCTAGTGGTCTACTATGTCTAGTTCTTCTCCAGATATATATTTTTTCTTTCTTTGGTGAATTTATTAAACATAACCTGGCTCTTTTTCAGGTTTATTTTTAAGTCAAATGATTCTCCTGCTTTGTGCAGCTCTTGTGTCTTTGTAGCTCTTTTGGGTCTTGTGACAAGAGAACAACATCATCTGCAAATATTATGTGATTTAAATAGGTGCCATTGATTTTTATTTCATTTTTTGTCCAGTCTACTTTGCAAAATACTTCTTCAAGGCAGGCTGAGAAAAGGATAAGTGATATTGTATCACCTTGTTGTACACCTCATTCTACTTTAAGGTCATTAAGGCAAATTGTTGCCATTGTTTTTTCATATATTCATTGTAGTAAGTTTATGTAAGCAGTATGTACATCTTGGTTGAGCAATGCATTAATTATTGCTTGCTGACTTCCAGTTTTGTGCAGTAGTGCAGCAGCCGAGGGATTGTGGGACTCCGCTCTCTACAGCTGATTTCTGCCTGCAATGGGACCCTAAATGGGCCTGAAGTTGCCCCATAGAGGCAACACAGAAGGGGGGAAGTCCCACTGATTCCGGAGAGATGGTGGTCAATCCGATCGGTTTGGGAAAAGCCCTTCAGAAACTGGCAGAAGAAGAGGTTAGCTCAACTTCTGAGTCTAGCCCAAGCTACAAGCAACCGAAGTACAAAAGTACTCTTTCAAGCTGACTGTAAACAACGTGTTTGGAACTGGGTAAGAACAGCAATTTTCTCTCTTCTATTTGGAAACTGATTTTCTGAAAAAAAAAACCAAGAAGCAAAAAGCCTATGAAAGTGAGAAGGAGGGGGGCTTTTGCCCCACCCTCCTGCAGATGGAAGCGGCGAATTAAACCTTTCAGGGGGAATAGAAATATACTGAAATAAAAAGAATATAAGACTTAATATGGATAAGTTTGAAATCGGTGGAATCTGTTAAGATTTTCCTTTTATATCATCAAAACAAAAGTAAATAAGTGTTTATTACTGAAAGAACTGGTGCTGATATCTAGTAGTGGATGAAAATATTACAACAGCTGCTCTACTACAGAAACTGGCAAGGCCCAGGAAAACATAAATTTGATCTTGGTGACCTTAAATGTCTTAATAACAAAGAATAGCTGTAACAAAAAAAGGAAGCAACTTGGGCTTTCTATAAAGTGAGAATTATAAACTCTAAAAAAAAAATAGACCTTTCTGGATTACAAATACTAGCTCAACTGTGACTCTAAAGCCATCTGCAGAGAAAGGAAAACCCTGATTTTTGGAAAACCATGGAAAACCAGAGATCTGCAGAAAGAATATACCAAGAAAAAACAAGTACTTTCCAGAAGGAGATCTATGCTATGTTGCAACTAATCCAAACAACAATAATCTCAAACCATGAGGAAATTAAACATAACCTTGAAAACATAAATGAACACATCTCCAATTTAACTTTACAACATAAAAATTCTCAGAAAATAAAAATAGAGAGTGAGCAGAGAAAACAGACAACTGATTACGAGACAGAGGAGAGAGATTTCAAGATAGAATTTAACAATACTAGGAAATATGACTTAACCCAGATGGAAAAAAAATTACAGGGAACTCTGGACATGGAAAAGACAAACTACACTTTAAGATTACAAAATAAGTTTGAGGACAAGAAACAAGATTTGGTAAAATGGATTTTGCCAAGAGAACTACAAGATCTTGAGAGACAAAAAATAATAAATAAAAACAAGAAAGACAAAAAGGAAAAGATTTTCAATGAATATGAAGGGGTGAAACCTTCCTATAAAAACATCTTACCTGTTTTGCCTTTTGTACCTGCAACAACATTTATAAGATTATGGGAAGACTCTTTGACTCATTGAAACATATTGAACAGGAAAGATGTTGGGCAAAAAAAGAGGCTAATGTGAGAATTAAGAAATTAGATGATGGGAATTACCAGAGGGAGTATTTAAAAAATAATCATTTGTTTGAATATGGTTAAAAAATAAAAAGATTTTGAATATAAATAAAGATTAGTTTAAGAGGGATGATCCCCTAAAGTAATATAGTATGCCTTCTTTCCTTTTTCTTTTGTGTTTGGGTTTGTTTGTTTTTTTGACATGACATATATAAAAATGTTGGGATGGTTTATATAAAAGAAATGTTTTCTTTGTTTTGTCTTTTTTTTCTTTTTGCTCTTATTTTCTTTTAAGGTATGAGAAATGTAAAAATGTGATGCTTGTATGAGAAAAAAGATTTAAATACTTAAGTGTAACTAATTTTGAGAAAATCTTAATCATTTAGAATGGTTTTTTTTTCCAAGAAATTTTATTATTTTCCATCATAAAAAAAACAATCAAAAGCATAATAAACACAATAACAAGTAAAAACCCCCCGCCCCCCCCGGACTTCCCAAACCTAATCCCAGGATAATATTCATATATAAGTAAACAAATACTAATATCCCTAACTCCACAAAGTATCTTAATCTATAAAAAAGATAGAAAGAATAAACAAAATAGAAAAAAATCTAAAAACCTAGGTCATATTCTACCACTCTATGCTTCTTTTGAATATAAACAATNGTCCACACCTCCAACACTTGGATTCATAATTCACATAGATACGAGACATAGTTGAAGGATCCAAGTGCCATCTATAAAACATTTTATAAAAATTCTCACGTAAATTTTGAGCTTGTGTGAACTTCACATTTCTCACCCAGATTAACTCCCAAGTGTCCATAGGTATTGTTTCTCCTATATTTTGAGCCCATTTAATCATTTAGAATGTTTTGAATACTGTGGGGAAAACAAATTTAAATAAGAATGTAAACAGGATTTATGATGAGGCAGTCAATCTTTAAGCTTAGCAAATATTTGTAAAGTTTTAAAAACTTTACAGTTTTTCATTTGTTTTCAGCAATATCTGGTCAAATTCTGTCTGTTCTTTGTAAAATCCCATTTTTAACATCTTTTTCATATCTAATTTGAATTTGCAAATATGGCCACCATGATAAATCAATACCCTGCCCTTCTAAATTTGTCTATACTTCAATTTCCCTTCATTGTCCAAAATATCTTTATAGGTCACAACTTTCTCGTAGTTAATCAAGTTTGGGTAAGCAAACGCTTCCATTGTTGAAAGCCATCCAAGTATTTTAATATAAATTTTCACTTTTATTTTTTCCCATTCTAAGAAAAGTGCATTTCTTATATAATGATTTTGAAAATATCTTTGTATTTTATTCTTTCCATACCACAGAAAGGCATGCTATCCCAACTGTAGGTCATGCCCCTCTAGGTATAGTAATCTTTTGTCTCTAAGCATTATCCACTCTTTTATCTATGTTAATATAGTTGTTTGGTAATATAATGTCCAGTCTGGCAGTCCAAGTCCTCCATTTTCTTTCGCTTCTTGTAACATTTTCAGTCTAATTCTGGCTTTTTTTCCTTGCCAAATAAATTTCAGTATTGTGTTTAGTTCATCAAAAAAGTTTTCCCCCAATCTTATAGGTATTGTTTGAAATAAAAAAGTATTTTTGGTAAGATATTCATTTTCACTGTTGCTATTCATCCCAGCATCGAAAGTGTAGTTTTTTCCACTTTTCCAGATCTAATTTTATTTGTTTTAATAATCTTACGTAGTTGTCTTGTTTAATTGTTGCACATCTTGCTGTTAGATGAATTCCCAAATATTTAACTTTGTTTTTTGCTAGTTGATTTTTTTGTTTTTCTGTAAGATTTTTAGTTAACACTTTAGTCTTTTCTCTATTTATTTTCAACCCTGTCATTTCTCCAAATTCTTCTATTTTCTCCATAACTTGATGCTTGTTTCAAGTGGTTTTTCTAGTATAAAGACCAAGTCATCTGCAAATGCTTGTAGTTTATATTTTTCATCTTTTATCTCCAGTCCTTTAATTTCTATACCTTGCCTGATGTTTCTATTCAATACTTCCAGTGTTAATATAAATAGTAATGGGGATAGTGGACATCCCTGTCTTATGCCTTTTTTAATATTACAATTTTCTGTAAAATCTCCATTTACAATTACTTTAGTTGTTTGTTTGTTATAAATTGTTTTGATTATGTTTATAAAATTTCCTCCAAAATCCATTTCTTCTAGTTGCTAGAACATGAATTGCCAATTTACATTATCAAACATCTTCTGTGCATCTAGAAATATTAATGCTATATATTTCCCTGGGTGGGTTTCATAGTACTCCAAAACATCTAGAATCGTTCTTAAGTTATTTTTTATTTGTCTTTTAGGTAAAAAATCATTTTGGTCTGTATGTACAAATTCAGTCAGAAATTTCTTTAATCTTTCTGCTATTATTGAGGCAAAAAATTTATAATCTACATTTAATAACGCTATCAGTCAATAATTTTTTATTTGTGACAAGTCAGAATCTTCTTTAGATATTAAAGTAATATTAGCTTCTGTTCATGTATTTGGTATTTTAGCCTCCAAGAGTATTTCATTACACAGTTCTTTCATTATTGGGCTTAATATATCTTGCAAGGATTTGTAAAGTTCTGCAGGTAGTCCATTTGGGCCCAGGGTCTTGTCATTTTTTTGGCTTTTTAATGGCCTCTGTTATCTCCATCATTGATATTTTTCCATTTAATATGTTTTGAATATTCTCTGGAATTTTTGGTAGATCTGTTTTTTTAAGTACTGCTGTAATTTTTCTTTTGAAGTTTTCTCTGCATCATAAAGTGTCTCATTAAAATCTTTATTTTTTATTGTATTATTATGAAACTGTAATTCACTTTTGAATCTTGCATCTTGTTTATCAAGTTTTTTCTCTTTTTCTTTTTTCAATTTATGTGCTAACCATCTCCCCGGTTTGTTAGCATTTTCAAAGAAGTTCTTTTAATTTGTTGAGCCATTGTTTCCGCCTCTACAAGGTTTAATTTATGTTTTATTATTTCCATTTGCTTTTTAAGTGTTTTCTTTTGTGGGTCTATTTGTAATTCTAATTCTAATTTCCTAAATTCTTCCTTCAGCTTTAACTGTTATTTTCTTTCTTTGTTCTTTTTAGCAGTATAAGTTATAGCCAACCCTCTAAAATATGCTTTAGTTGTATCCCACACATTTTGAAGTGATGTCTCTTCTTTCTTATTTATTTTGAAAAAAAGTCCATTTCCTATGTCGCTAGTTGTATAAATTCTTTTTCTTTCAATATAGATTTGTTCAGGGACCATCTTAATTTTTTCTTGGTTCCTCTCCAAGTCATCTTTATTGGATTATGATCTGCCCAGATATTAGTTTCTATCTCTATTTCTTGTATCATAGTGCTAAGTTACAGTAAGAGGATATTCATATCATATCAATTCTAGACCATGATTTGTGTCTATTTGAATAAAATGTATATTGCATTTTTTTATTTTTTTCTCTCCATATGTCTTGAATACAAATTTCTTCTCCCATTTTAGAAAAGGCTTTAGGTAATATATTTCTTCCTTTCTTCCCTATTTTAGTACTTTTATAGTCCAAAGTTCCATCAGCTATTGCATTAAAGTCTACCATTATACAGAAATGTTGATATTCCAATTCTAATATTTTTTATGTAATTTTTGATAAAATTCTTCTTCTTTATCATTTGGCGCATATATTGCTACCATCAGTATCTGCTTTGGTACATCATTATTTCCACCATTAATATTCTTCCTTCTTCATCCACATAAATTTGTTTAGAGTTCATTGTTTCTTTAATATATAAAACTATTTCTCTTTTCTTTTGTTGTGCTAATGCAAAATGGAGTTTGCCAATTTTCAGTTGCTCTAATAATTTATAGTGTTGTCTCTTAATATGTGTTTCTTGGAGACAAATTATATCTATTTTTAATTTTTGTAATCGTGTAAAAAAATTTCCTTTTTGAGGGGGAGTTCAGTCCATTTATATTCATTGAAAGGATCCCATTTTCCTTCTCCATCTTTTTCAATTATATCTTGGTCTTAATCTTTTAATCAATCTTATCTGTCTCTGTTCTCTTGGTCTTGCCCCTTCTTCTATATATGTATTTTTAGTTTCTTCTTCTTCTCTTGGTTTGGCTGCTCCTTCAGTTACCGTCTCTTCCTGTCTCTTTATTTTTCTCGTTGTACCAGATTCAAAATCACCCCCTTCCATGAATGCTTTATGGTTGTCATAGAATTCCATTGCTTTAAGTGGCATGTCCAGTCTATATCTTTTCGTATCCCAATAAACTAAAATCCCTTCTGGGATCAGCCATTTAAAGTTGACTCCTTTTTCAATTAATTTTCTGGTTAAGAATTGATATTCTCTTTGGGACTCTCTTATTCTGCTAGGAATCTGTTTGAAGACTACAATTTATTTTCCTTTGTATTTCAAAAGATCATCTCTCACTCTTCTCAGGATCTCATCTCTTATAAATCTTTTAAGAAATCTAACATGTACTTCTTTAGGAACTTTATTTCTTCTCGTGTAATTTGAGTTAACTCAGTATATCTGATCTATTTCTCCTTCCAGTTCCTGTTTCCCGATTTCTAATGCATCAGCCAGTGATTCCGTTATCAGGTCTACAAGGTCCTCTTCCTTGTCTTCCATTATTTTTGAAATCTTAAAAAGTAAGAAGCCTTTTCCATTTCCATGACTGCTATTGAGTCCTCTAGTTCTCCGTTTATTTGCATCAATTTCTGATTTTCATCTTTTAATTCTTCTAATTTTTGGTCAACCTCTGTTGATTTATCTTCTATTTTTTTAACCCTTTGTTCGTTTTTTGTGACCATCTGCTTAAAATTTTGAAATTGAGAGTCCATATTATTAATTTTTTGGTTCATTTTTTCCAGGTCAGTTTTTGTCTCTTCATGGTTTTTTGTTGTAGCTGCCATGAGTGGCAATTTCCTCTTGAATTGCTTGTAATGTCGCTTATTTCTCCTTCTGGAAGTTGTAAGCCTTTTCTTGTTGAAGCATTGTATCAATTGATCTCTGATAAATTGGAATTGTAGAAGCAGAGGAGGGGGCAGAGGGTACTTTTTTGCCAGCTTTAGTTAAATTCGGGACACTCATTTTGTTCCTCGCACTCAAATCTTTTAATCATACTTTATAATCCACCAAAAAGTTCAAAGTTGATAGTCCCTTTCCAATTTGAAATTTTAAAAAAATTGTAATCCAATAAGCTCCAATCAAATAGGAGAGATAAAAAGAATCACTCTGTGTCAAAACAGCTTGTAAGATTCCAAGGTCAAGCTGTATTTGTAATCTAAGGAAGTCAGATGACTTCAAAACAATTTGTACTTTTAATTATCATCCATCCTGTAGAGAAAAGCAACCCAAAGAGATTCTTCTCTTTTTCCAACCATAATCTCCAGGACTGTAGATTTCAAAGACATCAAAGAGTTTAATCTGTAAGCAATGTCTGGGCCTCTAACCAAGTTCTGACACTCCAGCTACAAGGTTAACAAGCAAGGCAAAGTGCAGTTCTTAGTTTTGCCACTAGATGTCATTAGATGTCCATTTAGTCTTTTTACAACCAAGCTTTACAAAGTTAACAAAGTTATAGTCCAATGCTTTCCTATATAAAAGTAAAAAGTTTACGAATATTAAAGCTCCCCAAAATATTCTTCTTTCATCCCACTTAATTGTCTCCACAATAGCATTGTAAATTACTTTATTTTCCCCCAGAGGCTTAAACTGCCGCTTCTATTCAGAAGGGAGGAGTAAAAAATCACCCCCTTTAGCTTTGGGGATTTCTTGCTGTCGGGAGCTTTTTTGCAGAACAGGTTTTTCAGTTATAGAATGATAAGGAAGATAATCTCACCCAGATCAGCTGTTTTGCATGGGTGCGGTCAGCCTTTCTTCCTGCAGGTCCGGGAGCTTCCTTGGTTCGCCCTTTGGCTTGTCGTCTCTATGGGGCATCTTTCGGTCCTTTCGGACCCCAGCAGGTAGAATTTGGGTGTGGGAAAGCCTGAGTGGGTAGACCCCATTGGTTTGATCCTGAAAGCCAGTGCCTGAAAAAGAAATTGAAGGCAGTCATGAGGCTCGCCCAGAGAAATCCTACTGCTCACACACAAGCTGAGATGTTGCACACAAGAAGGGAATATAAAAAAATTATAAAATTAAAGAAAAAAAGTTTTGCCATCTCAATCTGGTCAGAACTCGAGTTGGCTGCTAAAAGTCATAACTCAGTAATATTCTGGCACTCTGTAGCAGGAGTCCTAAAGGAACGGAGATTTGCATTTGATATACCAATCCCAGTTGAGTTCTGGGAGAATTATTATCAATGTCTGGTTGCTTCTACGGAACCTGTAGAGAAACAGTCTTTAAGCAGTGACTTAGTAAATACTAGAACTCTGCCCCTTTGGCCTCCAGTCTTGGTAAAAGAGACACAATCCATCATTAAAAGCCTAAAGAATAATAAAGCCCCAGGTGAAGATTTTTTGCCAACAGAATTATTTAAGAAATTCCCCGACTGGTGGGGTCCAGTACTGGCAAGTCTTTTTACACATAAAAATAACACCTGCCATATACCAGATGGGTGGAAGATGGCAATAGTTGCTCCCATATATAAAAAAAGGAATAAAAAGGATCCTAGTAATTATAGGCCCATTGGGCTTATAGACCTTGTAGTAAAAATTTATGCTAGGTTCCTTTTGAATAGAATTGAAATCTGGGTAGAGGAAAATCATATCCTCGTAGAAGAACAGGCAGGTTTTAGACAAAACTGATCTACCATTGATAACTGCTTTTTATCCTGAACCATCTAATTGCCAAATATGCCTATAAGAGGAGATCCGTTTGCTGCTTTTAATAATAATAATAATAATTTAATTTGTACCCCGCCCTTCTCCTCATAGGACTCAGATCTTACAGCAGCATTTGATACTGTAAATAGAGAAGTACTATGGAGTAAATTGACATCTTGTCAGAATCTAATTATATTTCATTTTAGCTACCTACTCTGATAAAAACCCATTTCTTACTCTCTCTGGATTCTGTCATACTACGAAAGGGGAGGAGGATAAGCAAGGGGGTTTTATGACTCTCACTTCCTTCATTAAACTACAAAGTGACTGGATGTTGATTCTCATCAAGAGGACTGACCATAACAATATGGCCATCGCCTTTCATCTACTCTCTCTGAAGTCTCCCTTTTGCCGGCAGTGAGGGAAAAGGGGGGAACAATGCAACGCCTGGGATCTGGGAAAAGAGAGGATGAGTGATCGTCGCCCGGAAGAACTGTGGGGTGGGGGCTGCTTGGGAACACTTTAAAACATTGAAGGATGGGAGAGAATTCCCCATATCCCGTCTAGCATGCCTGCAATCATTTTCTCTTAATAAAGATGCCTGTTGAAAGAGACATTCCAAGAGTTCTGACTTCTTAAGATGTAAAGTGAGGTGGGTCCTTACACATCTCTTAAAATAGAACCTAGATTGCTAGCTTTGATTAAAGCCCTTTACACTAGTACCTGTTTGAAGGTGCGGTATGGGTTTAATGGGGCCCTGACTAACAGGATTCACACAAACAAAGGGGTAAGACAAGGGTGTATCCTGGCCCCATTATTATTTAATCTATACATTAATGACCTGCCAGGGTTAATGAAGGATCCCATGGTATTGTTGAGAGGAATTTCCCCTTTCGATTCTTCCAGCCGGGATTTCCTTGACAGCGCAACGCGGAAGAAATAGGTCGTGAAGCCAGCTACCGGAGAGGTTTAATCTCGAGGATCAAAACGTTGAGTGACAGTTCAGCTCGGATCCCCGGCTAGCTAGGCAGAATGGTTCTAAAATACGGGTTTTTATACCCTTTCGTGGTTTCCAAAACTTGTCTTTTCTGATTGGTGAGTTTGAATCTATCTTTTCTGATTTGTTAGTCAGTGGCTTTTGTTGGGTGAATTTCTTTCCTA
>NW_015386834.1:353193-354718 GCF_001527695.2 Protobothrops mucrosquamatus | reverse complement strand
GTGGCTGCTCGTGTTACAGTTGTTACTTGCAATGTGTACATGTCGCTGTCCTTTGTGTATGTAGCGGTCCCCCAGTCAAAAATGTTATAGTATGAGGCCATTAGTGGGTGTTTTCCTATTCTAGTGTCGTTAGTGATGGCTTTTGGTGCTATTGCTACTCCCATCAGGCATGTGGTTAAAATGTCCTTTACTGATTTACCCCCTTTTAGGCAAAAATCTGTAGTGTTCAGTACTTCCTTTGCTAGGTACTCCCATACGTTCCCCTTTTCCGGAAATAATTTTGGTTCTATGAACCCAGAGGTACATTTTGAATACAAAAATACAATAATACATAAAATTCTAACAAAGGTAAACTTAATTCCCTCCCCCATTTGTCTCTGTTTCAAAAAGTGTTTCTAGCGTCAACTCTTCTGTTTCCGGGTTTTTCTTGAGCCTCAGGGGTGGAACCTTTGGTGTTGCTTCAGGTATGATGCTGTGGTCTATGACTGCTGGTTTGATGTGCGTCCAGTGGATCCAGGCATTCCTTTCCGCTACTTTGATTGCTGTCTGGGTGGTTAGCAGAACTTGAAAGGGCCCATTCCACTTCGGTTGTAGTGGTGACTTGCGGCTGTATGATTTTATCCAGATCCAGTCCCCCGGTTCAAAGCAATGTAGATTTTCTTCTAGCGGTAAGGTCTGGGTAAGGGCACTTTGCTTCCACAGTTCTCTGAGCCTCTGGTGTAGAGCTGTAAGATAAGATGATAAGACTGCCTCCCCTTTTTCTAAACAGAGGGAATGGGGGTCAAGGCCTTTGAGTGTGTCAGGTGGCCGCCCAAATAGTAATTCGAAGGGGGAGATACCTATGTCTCGTCTTGGTCGGGTTCTAAGGTGGAACAAGGCTATGGGTAGGGCTTGGGGCCAGGGTAGGCGGGTCTCTTGACAGAGTTTCCCTAGGAGGGTCTTTAATTCCCTATTCTGCCTCTCCACCACCCCCCCGAGGATCTGGGGTGTCCTGGTGTGTGTAGATCTTGTTTAATGCCCAATGCTTGGAGGACATGTGTGATTACTTGCGACACAAAATGCGTGCCTCTGTCCATGTCCAAAACACTTGGGACTCCAAACCTGGGCACCAGTTCTTTTAATAGGTGCCTTGCGGTCTCTAGGGCCGTGGCATGGCGGCATGGGTATGCCTCCACCCAGTGGGTAAGCTGGTTCCTGCAAACTAGTACGTATTGGTATCCATTGCTCCTAGGTAGCTGAATATAATCTAGCAGGAGTTTTTCAAAGGGGCGTTGAGCCCATGGTCTTCCCCCTGTGTGTGTTGCCTTCCTTGAGGAGGCATTGTTCGCTTGGCATATTTGACATGTTTTGGCTATGCGAGTGGCCTCACTGTAGACCCCTGGGGCATACCACACTCTTCTTATGGCATCTACTATTGCCTGTGTCCCACAGTGCCCTTTAGAATGCAACTGTTGGCAGATCAGCCGTAGCAGGCGTCTGGGGGCTATGGGTCTCCCGTCTGGGACCCACCAAAATCCTTCTTTAT
>NW_015386834.1:349120-352365 GCF_001527695.2 Protobothrops mucrosquamatus | reverse complement strand
GCCGATTGATTAACAAAAGCGGCGGCCAGAATGCTTTGGTCTTTCTGGCACCCTACGTCTAAATGAGCGAACGTGGTTCCGGCCTCTAAGAGGCGGACCCAGAAGGCATCTGGGGTTTCCTTGTCCCTCTGCCTTGTCTTTTGGAATTCAGTCCAGTTGAGGGGCTTTTTCCCTATCTCCTGGAGGGCTTCTAGTAAATTAGTTTTGGCCCTCGTGTAGTCATCCCAGTGGTTCTGATTATTATAATCCCAGTCTGGGCGGTTGAGAGGCCAGGCGACCCTAGCGGGACTTACTTGCCCCGGCGCATTTATTACTGGGCGCCTGGCTATCTCTTCCGTTTTTTCAAAGAGTTTCATTAGTTCGTCCTTTGTTAAAAACACATGTAGCAGCTGAGTCATGTCTGCCCATGACGGATTGTGGGTATCCACAATAGATTTTATGGTTTCTATGACTGACAGGGGGTCCGCTCGGAAGGAAGGAGTGTCCTTCTTCCAGACGACCAAGTCAGACGGGGAGAAGGGAGTGTGGGTTAGGATGTGTCCGGTCTGGCCCCTCGGTCGCCCAGGCATGGGCCTACTCAATAAGGGGGCCATGAAGGTTGGTTCGGGGTTACACGATTCAGGGTTATATGGTGGGGGAGGGGTTTTTAAGTCGACTTGGATTGAGTTTTTCTGTCTAGACAATTCAGCCCAACAGTACCAGTAAGGTAATTGGGTTGGTTCTATCCTTGATCTCAGCGCTTTCAGTGTCCTAAATTCAAAAGTGCCACCTTCGGGCCAAATCTGTCTCCCACCTTCATCTCTAAGCAAAGCCCATTTTCTACACAACTCTTTTAAACGTTTCTTTTTCATCCCGGCCTGGACAGGTAGCTGATTCCTGTCCCAGGCGTCGAGCAAGCTCTCAACGGGGAAACCTATCTCGGCCCTCGAATTTGAACTTCCCATATTTTCACTAACGGGTTCTATATACCGGAAGCTTCCTTGTGAAGCTTCTTCCTAGCGCCGCGGTTTTGTGAGTCCAAAAAGGGGACTCACGGAGCACTCTGGATCCCTCTCAGAGTACGCGGGCTCCTTGAGGGATCCCCCACGGTTTCAGGCCGAAAAAGTGGCCTGTCGAGACGCTTCTGGTTTCCCTCAGAAGGTACGGGTATCTCAGCTACNGCTAGCTAGGCAGAATGGTTCTAAAATACGGGTTTTTATACCCTTTCGTGGTTTCCAAAACTTGTCTTTTCTGATTGGTGAGTTTGAATCTATCTTTTCTGATTTGTTAGTCAGTGGCTTTTGTTGGGTGAATTTCTTTCCTAATCCTGCCTGAAAGGTGTTTAATGGCTTTATTGTTGTGTGTGATAGTGGCTTTATTATTGTGTGTGATAGTCCTGATTGCTGCTATGATAGTCCTGATTGCTGCTAGCCAGCTCTCTCTTAAGTGTTTGCCATTCAGCCTCAGGCTGCTGCTGAATCATGCTGGGGTGAGGAGGGGGTTTCCAGCTTCCTTCAGTATATATGCCGATGATCCTAAATACATACTGTAATAGCTTGCTCTATGCCTACGCTCTATGATCCTATTATCATATTCACAAGTAGGATTGCGTAGGGTATTAAGAAAATTTAACTCCTATTGCCAGGACAACTCCCTAACCATCAGTAAAACTAAATAAAAAATCATGGTGTTTGGAAAACATCATGAGAGACATAGATGGCAATTAGATGGTGACCCAATTGAACAGGTTAACACCTCTGTATACTTAGGCATAATGTTTTCCAAGACTGGATCTTGGGCTTGCCATCATCAACCAAGCACACTTAGAGCAAAGGCTCGTTTGAATCTACTGCTTAAATTAAAGAATCATAGTTATCCAGGGTCCCTTGTTCCATTAATCAGAGTATATAAAGCTAAGGTTACTCCTATGCTTTTGTATGGAGCAGAAGTTTGGGGTATATACTCAATTACAACACTAGAACAAATGCAGTCCTAGCACCTGATATGTATTTTGGGCATAGATCCAAGAATATCTGCTGCAGCAGTTACAGCTGAACTGGGAAGGCATACAATTCATGCTCTATCCAAAATTAGAACATACAGTAGTGGACAAAATTGTGGAAACCTTTTGGGAAAAGTGTACAGTAGAAATGCCACCTTTGGTTAAGTTTCCACCAATTTTTCTTCTAATTTCTTTATAACTGTAGCCTTGTTCACTTAATAATACTATTTTACATCGCTTTCTGGGCAACCAGTCAACTCTTTGCACCATTACTTTAATTTTATTACATTTTACAAGCTCATTAAATGAAAGAACACAAAAAACCCAACCAACTTGATAGCGATCACATAACTCACAGACAAATGTCCTCCTCTCAGCTTCAATACATGACATCAATAACTGAATCCTACTGTGATCTGATTGGCTCACTGCCAAAACAAGATGACACCTGATTGGCTCTCTAAACATTCATGCTCACTGGCTACAATCAGATGAAGGAAAGCTACCTGATATCAACCTAAGCAAGTTGTGCTTCCTTTTTCTGGCTATTTGGTTATACCTTTTCATAGAATGCAGTACAGATAATTGAACAAACTTTGTTGCATTACATTCTTGATTAAATTATCTTTCCATTGATGTATAATTTTATGGTACTACTCCCCCCCCCAAAAGTGGTGTTATTAGCCATCAAACCTCAAAAATATACTTTTCCAAAAAGATTTCCACAATTTTGGCCACTACTATATGTTCTAATTTTGGATAGAGCATGAATTGTATAATTACTGGTATAAAATTAATGAAATGTAGAGTAATAGACTCCCCAAGTTATGCCTACTAGAGCAGATAATCACAAACTTCCTGGTTCACTAAATTGACAAATTTTGTAAGAAGCTGTGGCCTTCCTATCTCTTGTGTAACAAGGGAACGATCTAAAAAAAGAGCTTCCCAAAGAATTAAGGATATTAAAGCACAAAATGACATAGCCATCCTTAGTAAGGTCGGTAACTTGAAATGGCTGAGCAAATACAAACACACTTTTCAAGCAGACAGCTATTTGAAGTTACAACTGCCAAAACATCTTAGGGAAATATTCACGCAAGCGAGATTTGAACAGATTGGCACAATGGTCAGATATGGGAGATTCCACTCTATACTCTATGAACGTCTCTGCATCTGTGGAGCGGCAGAGGCTGAGGACTTGGCTCACATTCTATTTCACTGCTGCCTATATAAGAGGGTGAGAGACAGGTACCTTGGCCTATAC
>NW_015386834.1:341861-348092 GCF_001527695.2 Protobothrops mucrosquamatus | reverse complement strand
ACTGCCAAAACATCTTAGGGAAATATTCACGCAAGCGAGATTTGAACAGATTGGCACAATGGTCAGATATGGGAGATTCCACTCTATACTCTATGAACGTCTCTGCATCTGTGGAGCGGCAGAGGCTGAGGACTTGGCTCACATTCTATTTCACTGCTGCCTATATAAGAGGGTGAGAGACAGGTACCTTGGCCTATACACTAAACCAGACATATCAAACTCGAGACGTCACATGACGTTGCACAACGTATTGGGACGGTTTTGCCATTGCTGGCAATGGGGTGGGCGCGGCTTCTGGATGATACGTCCGGCCCACGGACTGGCAGTTTGATACCCCTGCACTAAACGAATGACCCATTGGGACCCCCATATCAAAATAACTTACCTTATGTGCAGCCAGAATTTGAAAATTACATTTAACACAGCACAATACCTGAACAAAATGATTCTGAATGAGATCGGCATATGTGAGACTGATTGGGGTAGATTGTAGGGGTGATAGTGAAATATAATTTATCATATTTTATCTATCTACATCTTAAATTGCCATATTTGATTCTAACTTCATTTTAAAAATGTATTTTATTCCAATTTCATTTTAAATTGTATTTTATTTCTATTTTATCCTAAATTATATTTTAACTAACTCCATTCTAAATTGTTTTTACTACATTTTTAGTATAACATGTGTTTGGAACTCTGCACCTTGATATGGCCCACAGGCTAATCAATAAAGATTATTATTATTATTAATCATATATATGACACAGCTTTCCTGGTTTAAAACTTAGAAATCTTTTAAAGAAGCAATGTAAAAGGAAATATGCTGCTTGGCCTCATATTTATTTATTTGGCTTAGATTCTATTATTCATTCAGGAGTTGAAGGTGAGGTAATTAGTATTTCATCCTCATAGTTGTCATTGGAACAAGTTGGGCTAAGAAAGGATATCTTGGTCAAAGTCACCCAGTGAGCTTCTGCAGACCAGAATCTGGATCTCATTCTCATAGTCCAGCACTCTATCACAGTCACCATTTGGCCTAGTTTAGTCCATTATACTGGTACTAGTGTTTCTCAGGTTTGGCAACTTTAAGAGGTATGGACCTGAACTCCCAGAATTCCTCACTAACATCATGGAAACACAGCGTTATAATACACCTGCTCAACTGGTGGTGCAGGTTCTATATACTGATTACTGCATCCACCCATGCAGTATGCTTATTTAGAGACCTCCAGAATTGCACTTTATCTTCAGCTAAGGGTCAACAATTCTAGGTCAATGAAGTAACACTGGGATTTCTGGGAATCATTCTGAAAACAGAATGTTATGGAGTCCTTGGGTCAGCTTCCATTGTTATGCTTTCATATCATCCTTCATCATTTATTTCTATCTGTTAAGGAAAACAAGATTTAGGTGCTTTGCCCTGTAGCTAGTATCTGGATTTCTGCACTGTTCTAAGCCAGAGTTTATGCAGCCATGAGAAAAATTGCAGAAGGAACGTATCTTTATCAGAACTATGTTAATATATAAGTTAATTTATGCATCAATGTTTATAAGATGCTCCATTTCCTAAACTTCCTCGCAACGCATATAGGCAAAGCCTGGTACAGAAGAGCCATCTGAGAGTCCTCTGGCCAAGGGAAACTTCAGCCAGAAAGGCTGGTGCTGAAATTCGGGCAACACGCAGGTCCTTTAGAGAGTTTCCGAAGGGCCCCGACTCCCCCCGCCCCGTCCCGCCGCTCCCACTTTTCACGGAATAAAAGTTGGTGAATTTTGAAATAGAAACCGCAAGCCGACACAAGGAATGCGTGGCTGGATATTTGGGGCCTTTGGCTCTTGATTTGAGCGGGTCTTGCAGCGTCTTAGCCGAGAAGCAGTTGGGAGCTCAGGAGCCCCTTCAGTCCGACTAGGTGCTTGGGATCCAATGGTATTTAGGAGGACCAATGCCCATCTAATACGGACGGCGCCACCGCCCCGCTCCTCAGTAGCGCCTTTCATTGTCGCCCACGTCGATCTTGCCTTAAGGACCATTGACAGAAATTAATGAGGTCGGGCACACCTTCCAGCCCATTTGCTGATTCTCCGGAGAAGGTGCGGGCAGTCCGCGGAGAATCGCCCGGCAAATTGCCGAGGCTCCCGGTTCACGATCGCTTGCGAAGGGCCGCGGCAGGAGGAGGCGATAGCCAGAGGAGGCGAAACCTCTCGTTGATTAAAGGCAGCCCTGCGCTTCGGAGCCGGGACAGCGGCTAGCTTTTCCTCTTCTCGGCCATGCTTCCGAGCACCCTCGCTTGGCACTGCGGAAGTTCCGCCGCTCTGCTCGGTTTGCCCGGGGCTTCGGGTTTTGGCAATCTGGGCAAAAGTTTCCTAATTGAGAACCTGCTGAAGGCCGGCGAAAGCCCGTCACGCCTCCCGCCGCGGCTGCCCGCCACTCCGATCCCGCTCAAGTTGCAGGAACCAATGCGCGTCGCCGGAGAAGGTGCTTTCCCCGTCTGCGCCTGGCCTTTCCAAGCTTTGAATGCTTCAGCAGCGGGCTATGCGGCTCCGGAGGACAGAGGAGGCGCGTTCCCAGCAGCAGCCCCAGGTAACCGACTACCTCCCGTGAGCCTACCTCCAAGATGGAAGAAGTTTCTGGGATTTCGCTTTTAGACCTGCGCAAACGCTGCGCTCTCCTAGCAAGCGCTTTCTGTCAACACTAACGGGGTTCACAGATCGACGTCAGTCATCCTGGGTTGGTTGGTTCCGAATTAGCATGTCCTGTGGATGCTGGGACGTGTGTGGGAGTCCAGCCAGATACTATGGCTTAGTGGGTTGTGTAAACACACCCGGGTATAACTTGTTAAGTGAACAAATCATTGCTTAATGTAGGATGTGAATCAAGGTTTATAGAGCAACTCCACAGATAACGTTTCTGAATTCAGTTTTTAATTTCCATAGATTTAGTTCCAGGTGGGTGAGTGGTGCCTTAGAAATGCTTTAATCAGATGGGAACCCAATGGGAGAGTCTATGTCAGAGAGAGGCGTAATACCCTCCTTGGGTGATCATAAGCTCGGCTTCATCCCGCTACATGGATCTCTCATTTCAACAGTTCTGATCATAAGCACCACCACATCAGGATGGTTGAAATACTCAGGATAAGATGAAGAATTAACTTGGGACAGAATCAGGTTCTCAGTCTGGTAAATGGGTAAATATTTATGCTTTAGTAAACATAGAGGATTCTACCCCATTATTAGCTTGCAGCGTATTTTCAGATTCATAGAAATGACATAGTATGCTAGTATTTTCTTTGTAAGGCTGCTGATACCAGCAGCCTCTTACTTAACAAGCGTTCTTTTACTTTTTAATCAGTGGAAGGCTACTGTCAGCTTTCTTACATCTCACATTTGAAACATGTCTTATTGACCCCAATCTGTATATATTCAGCAGGGCCTGCAGAAGAAACTAATCACCTAACCTTTTTTCCAACCAGGGTTCATCAAACAATGACTCTTTCATTGTCAGCAACCTATTTATGGCATTTTGTACTACTTGCAACTTCCAAGGAGAGTGTGTTGCCTTAAAATGGTCATAGATGCAAATGCTATTAAATGGAGTGATAGATAGTGCTGCTTCAGATTTATATAGCTTTTTAAAGTATTCTGATATTTTTGTATCCATTGCCTTAGCATGAATTGAGGAATAATAGTTACTAAAATTAATAATTAAAACAAGACATGTCTAGTAATTAATTAAACTTCAAAGGCTCATGATTTGGTGCAATATTTTCCAGACAGCATTTGCTTAATCGTAAAATTTAGCAGATTAAGTATGCAACACACACTGATTATTTTAGTCTTGCTTATACTGTAGACTGTTTCTTCTGCTCAGATTGATAAAGCACAAAATATACATTAATAACTGACATGAAAAAGCTTTTAAGCAACTTTATCCCGGGAAAAATAAAAGTTTTACCAATAATCTCAGTAAAGCCTGTGAACACTGGTTGAGCTGGGTAGCCTTATAAATCTTATAAATAAATAAATATAAATCTTGGATATTATTGCAGCAGATACTCAGAATTTTAAATTCTTCTGAATTGAAAATATGCAAATATTTTCATCAGCAGTGTTCTACATACAGTTGAGACTTCATTTAATTAATTTGTTACTAAAGTTCCAGTTTCTGCCAAATATAAAGTTACAGTGCTGTTCCAAAAATAATTTGCCTAAATTTGTGACAATTTCTCTGTATGAATTCATAATTTTGTCTGTAGTAAATCCCTTTAGTATGATGACATTTAAAAGGTCAAAATTGTGATTTGTTTTGTTTCCAAATATCACGATTGTTTTGTTTCCAAATATAACAGCACTGAATTCTAAAATTATGTTTTAAAACCCACTCATTAATAAAGCACATATGTAGAAGATGTAATCTATGGAAATACAGAGGTAAAATCTGTACATTACACTGGAATAAAATAAGTGGGTCGTTAGCAGCAAATGGATTATAAAGGAGAACTAGTGATCACTCTTATTATAATAACTGGATTGTGAATTTAGTATTTCCCTTTAAGTAAAAGTGTATTAATTGAACATTGGCCTGAAACATTTTATTAGAATAAATTAAACAGTATTAATTGTCCTTTCAAGTCACCCACTCAGTATCTGAGGCAGTTGCTGATATTTGTAGTGTGGGGTATTTTTGTGTTGGGATGCAGCCTTAAAAGATAGATAACAGAAGAAATCAATATATGAAAATTGGTGACATGGTCCTGGTGATATAAGTATATTATTGGTTTGGAGTTAACAGTTTCACATGTTAGAAACCTGGAATCTGTGTTCATTGAAAAGAAGTACAAATGTAGTTTTAAACAAAGTATAATATGGTAATGAACTGACTCCTTAGCAGTTTCATTTTGATTAAATCCCTTTTACTTCTATGAGATTATATAATTCGGATTTCTACTTCAGTAATAAGATAAAATAATATCTACTGCAATTTTCATAGCTCAAATTCAAAAAACCTAGGCAGCCACTAGATCTGTGGTGGCAAACCTATGGTACGCGTGCCACAGGCGGCACAAAGAGCCGTCCCTGTGGGCATGTGCACCATTGCCACAGACAGAGGGACACAGGGCCGGGCTCCTCCCCTCCCCCTCTCCATGCATATGGAGTCCGGGAACAGCTGTGAGAGCTGGGCGGAGTTAGGGAACCTATAAAAGGAGCAGTTTTGGCGAGAGAGTGAGTGAGTGGCCTTTGGAAGTGACCAGTGGTGGGTTTCAAATCATTTAACAACCGGTTCTCTGCCTCGCCTTCCCTCCGTCTTGGTCTGGCTGGGCTGCTTGGGGGGTCGGCTGGGGTGGATGCAGGAAGGTGGGGGTCATCAGGTCCAGCTGGGGGAAGGTGAGGGGTCTGGCTAGGGGGGGCGGGCGGGAGGGACGGGACGCCTCCATAGAGTAAAGCTGCCCCCTCGCCGGCCAAGCCTCTCATCCATACTGTGGTCATGTAGGATTGCATAGAAGTGGCACAGGCCAGGGGGCTGGGGGGGCGGCTGGCAGGGGGGAATCAGAGCTGCATGTTTATGTTTTGTTTATGTTTATTTAGATTTGTATACCGCCCTATCTCCCTTACGGGACTCAGAGCGGTGAACAGGCGATAATAAAAATCACAATAAATATCTATTCTAAAATCAAATTAAATAAATAAAGGCCTGCTCTAAAATACCCCATATAAAAACCGAAAAAGGCGTAGGTCCGCAGTTGTACGTAGGTCGGGGGGTAGGTCATTCCAGAGGGCAGGAGCTGCCACAGAGAAGGCTCTCCCCCTGGGGGTTGCCAGCCAGCATTAACTGGCCGACGGCACTCTAAGGAGGCCCTCTCTGTGGGAGCGGACTGGTCGAAGGGAGGTATGTGGTAGGAGGCGGTCTTGCAAATACCTAGGTCCATTGCCATGGAGCGCTTTAAAGGTTGTTACTAACACCTTGAAGTGCAACCAGAAGGCCACAGGCAGCCAGTGCAGCTCACGCAGGAGAGGTGTTACATGGGAGTATCTAAAGGCCCCCAAAATCCCCCGCGCGGCCGCATTCTGAACTAGCTGGAGCCTCCAGGTGCACCTCAAGGGGAGCCCCATGTAGAGAGCATTGCAATAGTCCAGGCGGGAAACAACGAGGGCTTGAGTGACCGTGCGTAGAGCGTCACGATCCAGAAAGGGGCGCAACTGGCGTATCAGGCGAGCCTGATGAAAAGCCCCCCT
>NW_015386834.1:333754-341806 GCF_001527695.2 Protobothrops mucrosquamatus | reverse complement strand
TACTGATGAAACTCCACCCCGAAACCACGGATGATCTCACCCAGTGGCTTCATATAAATGTTGAACAGGAGAGGCGAGAGGACCGACCCCTGTGGTACCCCACAAGTGAGGCACCTCGAGGTCGACCTCTGCCCCCCTGCCAACACAAATTGCGACCGGTCCGAGAGGTAGGAGGAGAACCACCGTAAAACGGTGCCCCGTTGCAACCCCATCGGCATGGGCGGAGATGGCCCGGAAAGGCCGTAAAGCAGCCCTCACCTGGTGCGGGCCCTGTCTACATGGTGGCTTTGACAGGGGCGGCTGCTGCTGCTGCTCCTAGCCCCTTGACTGGCCAACCACACAGGGAAGGCAGGAGGCGGCAGCGGTGATCCCTGCATTGCCAAGCCCAGCCGGCAGCAGATCTGGAAGCGAAGCTGTGCTGCCCATACTCGGGCTGGTGGAGGCAGCAGCTGGGGAAGGTGAGCTGTGCTACATGCCCACCCCTCCCCGCTGCCACCCCACATCGTCCCGCACGCATGTCCTGGAGGTGCACGCAGGATGATGTGGGGCAGCAACGGCAAAGGGTGGATGCATGCCAAATCCCGCCTTCCCCCACTGCCGCCGCCCCCACCAGCGCGAGGATGGTCGGCACAGCTTCGCTTCCAGATCTGCTGCCTGACACCATCGGCCCCTGTACACAGAGGCCAGCGAGCACATAGGGGCTGATGGTGTCCATCAGAAGCCACAGCATGCTGGCTGTCCTGCATAATGGCGAACTGGCCATGGAGCCTCATCGGTGTGGGTGGAGATGGCCCTGGGATGGCTGGAAGGAAGCCCTTGCCCGGCCTGGGCCCATCCACTCGACTGCTATGATGGGGTGGCTTCTGCTGCTGCTCCGATCGGTTAACCATGCAGGGAAGCAGGAGGTGGAGGGGCAGCCAGGGGTCTGGAGGCACCTTGGCTGCTCGCTAGCAGCCTAACGAGGCAGCAGATCTCGCGCACCAACTGCCCCTCCTGCTTCCCTGCATGGTTGACCAGTCGAAACAGCAGCAGAAGCCGCCCCTCTCAGAGCCATCGAGTGGATGGGCCACGCTTCCTTCCGGCCGTCCAGGGGCCATCTCCACCCGCGCCGATGGGGCTCCCGCTATAGGTATTTCTTCTGGAAATTCCAATAAATTAATTCTGAGACTGTGTGAAGAATTTCAATCCAACTTGTTCTTCAGTACAGCAGAAACTAAAGGGTTATTTAAAAGAATTTTTCACGTTGAACATGAATAAAGGCACCCCTATATCGACGGTCTGGGATGCAAGCAAAGCTGTTATGAGGGGTGCCTTAATTTCAATGAACTCTGCTTATAAGCGAAAACAGCAGCAAAATTAT
Organism: Protobothrops mucrosquamatus; assembly: GCF_001527695.2. Taxonomy (NCBI): domain Eukaryota; kingdom Metazoa; phylum Chordata; class Lepidosauria; order Squamata; family Viperidae; genus Protobothrops; species Protobothrops mucrosquamatus. Next base: position 340,446 of record NW_015386834.1, on the reverse strand, counting down.
AAAGATATTGAGCAAGAGATAAAAATAAAAGAAAAAGCTTTCTCCTTAAATCCAATGGACAAGAGTTTAAAGGCATCTATTGTAATGCTGAAAGAACAGTATAATATGTTGCTCTCTGACCAAATTGCTATTAATCTTAAATATATGAAACATAATACATTTTGCAACGCAAACAAACCTGGAATATGGTTAGCGTATCAATTACGTAAGAAACAAAAACAAAGACTTATTGAGAAAATAAACTATAAGGGTAAAGAAGTCTTTCAACAAGATTTGATCAAAAGGGCCTTCACAGAATATTTTGCTAAATTATATGCCTCTGAGAATATACAATCAAATGAAATAGATAATTATTTACAACAAGCAAATTTGCCCTGTCTTTCTGAGGATCAAAAAGGACTGATGAATGGTATGATCACGGTGGAAGAGATTGCAGAGGCATTTAAACAACTGAAGGTTGGTAAGGCCCCTGGTACAGATGGGTTTACTGCAATTTATTATAAAAAATTATTAGAAGAAATGTTGGAACCCTTGAGATGTCTATTTAATGACATCTTAATGGGGGGACAAATACCACCATCTTGGAGATGTGCATTTATTTCACTTATACCTAAGGAGGACCAAGACATGACTCAGCCTAAAAATTACAGACCAATATCATTATTGAATACGGATTATAAGATTTTTGCAAAAATATTAGCCAATAGACTAATGCAAGTAATCAAGCAGATTATTCATATGGATCAGTCTGGATTTATAAATGAAAGATATATGAAGAATAATGTTAGACAAATTGTGAATTTGTTGGAATACTTGGACAAAAACAATCAAATCCCGGTGGCCCTTATCTTTTTGGATGCTGAAAAGGCTTTTGACAAATTGGATTGGCAATTTCTGCAGCGGTTGGTTGACAGAATGAACTTTGGGGATAGATTTTCATCAGCATTAAAGGCTATTTATCAACTACAGTTTGCCCAAGTGATTGTTAACGGGGATTTGACAGACTCAATTAAAATTGAAAAAGGAACAAGGCAAGGTTGTCCATTATCCCCGTTATTATTTATTTTGACTTTGGAGATTTTATTAATCAAGATTCGAGAGTCTTCATTTATAAAAGGAATAACTTTGGGCAACAATGCTTATAAACTTAGAGCATTTGCTGATGACTTGGTTTTCACTTTGTCGGATCCAACTGACTCGGCAAGAAATCTGATACAGACATTGATACATTATGGGAATGTGTCTGGATTTAAAGTAAATAATAATAAGACTAAAATATTAGTTAAAAATATGTGTATGAAAGATATAGAAATTTTAAGTAAGGTAACTGGTTTTGAAATAGTAAAAAAAGTGAAATACTTGGGTGTTGATATTACTGCTTCTAATGCTAAATTGTATATGAATAATTATGATAAGTTATGGAAAAAAGTCCAAAAGGATCTGATGGAATGGAAGAAATTACAGTTATCATTACTGGGAAGAATTGCAGCAATAAAAATGAATGTTCTCCCCAAGTTTCTTTTCTTGTTTCAGATGATACCTATTTTAAAAAAGGATTCAAATTTGGAAGAATGGCAAAGAGGTATCAATAGGTTCATATGGCAGGGGAAAAAACCTAGGGTAAAATTTAAAATTTTGCAAGATGTACGGGAAAGAGGGGGACTTAAAGCCCCTAATTTAAAATTATATTATGAAGCAGTGGTATTAACCTGGATTAGTGATTGGATTAATTTAACTAATAGAGACATTTTGATACTTGAGGGTTGGGACTTATACTATGGATGGCATGCTTATTTATTTTTTGATAAGAAAATTGATCGGGCTTTTAAATCTCATATTTTAAGGACTGCATTTTTGAGAGTTTGGAAAAAGTACTCATATAAGTTGAACTTTAAAATCCCAATGTGGGCTATTCCGGAACATGCAATACAAGGAATAGTAAGGGGAGTAAAATTACAAGGTATTGTTTATAAAGACTTACTTATGTTAAGAAGACAGGACTGGCAAATTAAATCATTGGAAGAATTAAAACAGGATAAGGTACTCCAGTCCTGGTTGTTGCATCTTCAATTGGTTGAGAGATGGCATATAGATCAAAAATTGGGTTTAATGGTAGAAGATGTGAACTTGATAAAACAGATTAAAGATCAAAGTAGAGCCCATATTAGGAGAATATACAGTGTTTTGATAGAACTTGATTCGGAAACAGAATTGGTTAAAGATTGTATGATTAAATGGGCTCAAAATATTCAAGAACCAATTAACTTGGAAACGTGGGAAAAAATTTGGGTAAGAAATGTCAAGTTCACTCAAGCACAGAATTTAAGGGAAAATTTTTATAAAATGTTTTATAGATGGCACTTGGACCCTCAAAAATTGTCTTGCATGTATCCGAACTTGCAACCAAAATGTTGGAGATGTGGTAGTATGGATGCTACTTATTATCATATTTGGTGGACATGTAGGGATGTTAAAGCTTTTTGGATTAAGATTTGGTGGAATATTCAACAGATTTTTAAGAAAAAGATAAAATTTACACCGCAGTTATTTCTATTGGGTATCATGGATAATTTGGATCAAAAAGAAATGAAACTGATGTTGTATTGTATAACAGCAGCAAGGACATTAGTCGCTCAAAATTGGAAAAAAAAGATATTACCAACTATGGATGATTGGAGACAGAAAGTATCATATTTTGCAGAGATGGCAAAAACATCCGCGTACCTGAAGGATCATTCTCAGGAAAAATTTATCTCAATATGGAGAAGATGGATAGATTATATTCAGAAAAAAGTATGAACTGAAAAATTATTATGTAGCTTTTGATTAGAGTCATAGTAATTTTGTACTAGTGTGTAGTAATAATGAGTAGTTTTGAATAGAATTGGATTATTGTGCGTTTATTTCCTAGATTAGCTTTGGGAAGTCTTGGGGGGGGAGGGGGGAAAGGGCTAGGTTTGTATTATAGATTTATATGTATATATATGTATGATTTTTTAAGGAGGTGCCCGGTGATACCCCAACTGCACAGATGGGATGGTTGAGTGAGAAAGGGAGGTAGGAAAGAGGGAGGAAGGAGGAGTGGTGGTAGGATGGGAGGAGGAAGGTGTAGGCAAGTGGAAGAGGGTGGTGCAGGAGGGGGACACCGGACACGTCCGTGAATGTATTGATTAGTGTTGACTTTTTTTTGGTTGATATTGTGATAAAAGATTTCTGTTTTTGTTTTTCAATGAAAAATCAATAAAAATTTGTTTAAAAAAAATAAATAAATGGGTTTTGGGTTGCAGTTTGGGCAGTCGGTCTCTAAAAGGTTCACCATCACTGAGTTAGACTCTCTCCCTTGAGTTTAATCCCCATAAAATGGATCTTTTTCTTCTCATATTTTCAAATCCAGTCAATAGTATTTTACAAACTTTGGAAATTGTTCAACATTATTTAAAAAACCAGAAAATATGCATTTACATACATACTCATGTTATACATACAAAACTAACTTAAAACTTTATTTCATTACATATATGAAACTTTCAAAAAATGCATCTTAATTAATTAAGACATTAATTTTAGGTCATTCCCTCCAGCTTATCCTCATAGAATAGTCTTTTTCTTGTTCTCAAGAGAGTCTGTCAGATTTTTTTTCTTGAAAAAATTCTCAGCTTTATTTATATCCATATAAAGAAAGTCCCAAAGTTGTTTTATTTGACATTGTAAATTAGTCTGAGGCAAATCTTCCCAGAATAAGGTTTCCTTCACTAAGATGGCTATCATATCTTTTTTTCTCAAAGCATTCTCAACCTTGTTAATATCCATAAAGCAAAAGTCCCAAACTTGACCTCTTAAGAATTGTGAATTTACTTGATTCTCTTCTTTCAGTTGCACTGGGAGGGTTGTACTCACATCATCGTCATAGGAAAAACAGATGTCAGATTTGTATTTTGAGGTTACAGTTAGGTTATTTGCATTGTCCAGTATTTGTAAAGTTGACACAGTAGGTTGATAATTTTCAATATCCTCTGTAGAATTAATATATTTTGATTGATTTATGAAATTAAAGATCTTTCGTAATGACTGGTCAAGGGTCTCTTTGATAACAAGCAACTTGGGATTAATCATCCTCATAGCTCCCTCTAGTGGTCAAAAACTATTGTTTATTTATTTGTTTTCCTTTCCTGGCCAATCAGAGTCCATAAAAATCGGAAATTTCAAACACCCTCATCAAAATAACACAGAGCCACTAATCATTTAAAAAATAGTAAATTGAAAGCACAACTTTTACCCTCATATTTCAGGAAAAAAAATACTCCACGCTTCCCTTTTTTGGCTGCCTTCAGCAACCCTCTTCCTTGTCATTTAAAAACAAAGGAATCTCAAAAATGGTTTATAGCAGTGGTGGCGAACCTCTGACACGCGTGCCAGAGGCAGCACTCGGAGCCCTCTCTGTGGGCACATGTACTGCTGCCCCAGCCTCGCCTCCCCCACAACCCCCTCCTCACCAGTAGCCCCCCTGGAGGAGAGTTGCCCCCGAGCGTGGCCCACACGGAGTAGCACAGCCAAGGACATGGCAGCCAGGCAGCATAGACAAGACTCTGCCCTCATGCCCCATCCCGCACAGTTGATGGTGCGGGGCGCGGGCAGAGGGCGTGGCCACCATGGCGCTGCTGGGCTGCCTGGCAATCTGTGGTGGGCCCTGGAGGCGGTGAGTTGCCCTGTGGGCAGGTGGGGTGGGAGACAGGGTGGAGGCGGAGCAGGGGCGGGGCAGGGGGTGGAGCGGGGGCAGGGCTAGTTTTTGGGCACTCGGTCTCTAAAAGGTTCGCCATCACTGGTTTATAGCTTCAAAAAGGAATATTTAGCTGTAATTAAAGAGAGCCTCTTTTAGCTCGTAAAGATAATAGTCTCATAAATTGATTAAGAAATGAAGGGTACGACATTGTCCGTTTGAAAAATAAATTCCAAAATGGCTGTTTTATCGTATACGACGGCCGATGGAGGCTTTTTGTTAGCCTCCCGTCTGGGTCTGCGTTAAAGCCGTCGAAACAGTGCGTATCAGCTGTTTGGCGGCTTGAGCTTTCTCTCCGGGAGAAGGAGAGAGGGCGAGTTCTACTCTGAGTAGGAGTAGAGTTCCCTAGTCCCCCCAGGAGTTTTCCAGGGGGACGAAGGTGAGAATTCCTCTGGAGCTCAGAGCTTTCTCCGCAGCTCGGGATGTCTTCATTTTGCAGCGAAGCTAGACGTCGTCTCCACCTCTGATATTTATTGAGATTTCTAATTGTGAGTAAACTTGTCAACAGACAGAACTGACCAGGAAAATTGGACTTTGATTGAAAAAAAAGACTTTAACTCAGAAGATTTAAAGGCATCTTTCTCAATTGTTATAGTTAACTTGAGAAGAAAATGGCTGCGGCTGAGCCGTTTCTTTGTTTCAAAGGAAAACTTTCACTTCTCTTCCGGTTGTGGATTGATACATTGTAAAGACTTTTTTAAACTCAAGGAAACTTTGGTTAAACACTTGCTGGTTTTTTTTTTGCTTTGGATTATATATGATTACATTTAGAGTGTTTTCAGAATGGCTTCTAAACGTACTGGAACTTCTGCAGTATCTAAAACAGCTATTTCTTCCCCAATTGTGCAAGTCACACAACAGAAACCTAAATCTCCTCCACCTTCGCCCCCCCCCCCTATTACTCTTAAAGAATTACAGGAAGCTTTGGCACAAGCTTCTAAGCAGACAGTACAGCAAATGAGATTGGAAACAGAACAGCTTCTTAGTAAGAAAAATGATGAACTGTGTGAGAACATGTCACAAATTTTTCAAGGCTTTGCAGCTCATGTAGATCGTATAGAGGGACGGGTGGATGAAGTAATAGAGAAAATGGAAGGAATGGAGGAGAGATTGGAAAAAGTGGAAGAAGGTGTGGAAATTGCTCAAAATGATACAGTAATGTCACAACATAGAGAAATGGAGTAAGCTGTGTGGATTAGAGGCCTAAAAGAAGACTTACAGGAGAAACTGAAGGAGGAAATAGCAGCGGCTCTGGCTCTGGTTTTCGAGTGCGATCCTGAAATTATTTATGGAGAAATTGAAAAAGCTTATAGAGTAAACTCATGGGTTGCACATCAGAGGAAACTACCTAGAGATGTTGTTTATTTTACTAGAAAAACACGTCGTAATGAGATTATACAAGCTTTTTACCAGCAGAGATTTCAGATTGCTGCCCAAGATGTTATACTTTTAAAAGAAATACCTCCAAACATTTTAAGAAAAAGGAAGGAATTTGCCTTTTTGGCACAAGAGTTAAAAAAGCAGCAGTTGCCTTTCAGATGGGATATACCTGTTGGAATGATTGTGAATTTTGCAGGGACTCGTTACAGATTAAATACTGTTCAAAAGGCTAAAGAATTCTACTTAACGGTCCTGAAAGCTGATTCACCATCTGCATCAAGAGCTAAAGGAATGGAAGATTTAGTGGAACAACTATTTGTTGAGTTGCCTGGAGTTACCCGCTCCCTCCTTCAATTGGAGGGGGGGGGACCCCCTGGAGGGGAGGGCAGAGGATTTTGTGCAGTATCTGTATGACAAAGTCGCACGGATTCGGGAAAGCTTGGACTCCGACTGGTTGGTCCAGGGGGAGGAGACGGGAGCAGGTCTTGAGACGGTTGTATGGGAGGAGTTTGACTCTGTTGCTCCTGAAGATGTG
>NW_015386834.1:329628-332525 GCF_001527695.2 Protobothrops mucrosquamatus | reverse complement strand
TTTTTCAACAAGCGGGCCTGACCTAGGGTGAGTTTTAAATAGGGACAATTTTTAACGATTTTAAAGAGCCACAGCTACCAATATTTGGGTTTTAATTGGTTTTTAGTAGGGGAAATTTTTTGTATCATGTTTTAATATGCTGTGAGCCGCCCTGAGTCCCATGGGGAGAAGGGCGGCATATAAATCCTGTAAAATAAAAATAAATAAAATAATCGCCATCTGCAGGAGATTCTCAGAATCAACAACTGATTGATGAAAAAGGAGATCCAAAGGAGCAAAGAATGACACGTGCAGCTTTTATAAGCGTAAGGAAAAAGAACAACCAAAAGAATCTGCACCCCAAACATACTCGTTTACTTCAGAGCTGGTGGGAGGAGCAAGGCCAAAGAGATCTGTTATGTCAGATATGCAAGGAATGCTCCAGAAGCTTCATAAGCCAAAAGATGGCTAAGTTGCTGACATTGAATGTTAATGGCTTGAATTCACCACAAAAAAGAAAGAAAATATTTTACTATTTGAAACAACATAAAAATGATATTATATGTTTGCAAGAAACGCATATTACGTTAAAAGACCAAAAGTACTTGATTAATTCTAGATTGGGACTTCATTTTATTGCTCCAGCACCAAAGAAAAAAGCGGGTTTAGTTCTTTATGTTAAGAAAGAATTACTGCCAAAATTAATAGACTTTGATACAGAAGGAAGATTTGTGCTTATTGAACTTTTATTGAATGGGAAAAAATGTCTTATCATTGGTTTATATGCACCTAATCAATATCAGCAGCAGAAACAATTTTATAAACTCTTACATCAGAAGATAACTCAATTGGATTACAAATCTGTTATTATGATGGGAGATTGGAATGGTGTTATAGATCCTATGAAAGATAAAAAGACTTTCTCTAAAGTATCGACTCAAGTTAAATTGCCTAAAAGTTTTTTCACATTGCAAGAGGATTTGGAGTTAAGAGACATTTGGCGAGATTGGAATATAGGAGAAAGTGACTTTACCTATTTTTCAGACAGACATTATTCTCATTCTAGAATTGACTTTATCTTGATAACTAATGATTTATTCCCCAGGGTTAAGAAAGTGAAGATTTTTCCTAGGACTTTATCAGATCATAGCCCTGTGTGGATGGAACTTTCAACTGAAGGAGGAAGTAGAAGGACTTGGAGATTAAACGAGAATTTATTAAAATATGAGTCTAATTTGCAGATACTTAAAGATTATTTAAAAGACTTTTTTATGCTGAACATGAATAAGGGTACCTCTATGTCAATGGTGTGGGATGCTAGTAAGGCATTTATGAGAGGTGCTCTAATTTCAATGAATACTGCCCATAGGCGAAAGTAGTTACAAAAGCGTAAAGATTTGGAGCAAGAGATAAAAATAAAAGAAAAAGCTTTTTCTTTAAATCCAATGGATAATAATTTAAAGGTATCTATTGCAATGCTGAAGGAACAATTTAATATGTTAATGGCTGATCAGATTGCAGTTAACCTGAGATATATGAAACACAACACTTTTTGTAATGCAAATAAACCTGGAAGGTGGTTGGCCTTTCAATTATGAAAGAAACAAAAACAAAGAGTTATAGAGAAAATAAATTATAAAGGTAAAGAAGTTTTTCAACAAGATTTGATTAAAAAGGCCTTTTTGGAATATTTTTCAAAATTATATGCCTCTGAGAATATACAATATTTTGAAATAGATAGATATTTGCAGCAAGCCAACTTTCCTAGACTTTCAGATGAACAACAAGGAATGATGAACTGTCCAATTGTGTTGGATGAGATTACAGAGGCAATTAAACAATTAAAGATTGGTAAGGCTCCTGGTATGGACGGGTTAACTGCAATATATTATAAAATGTTATCGGAAGAAATGCTAGAACCTTTGAGAAGTCTTTTTAATAGTATTCTGTCTGGAGCAGAAGTACCACCATCTTGGAGGTGTGCTTTTATATCACTTATACCGAAGGAGGATCAAGACTTGACCCAACCTAAAAATTATAGGCCAATATCTTTATTGAACACGGATTATAAGATTTTTGTAAAAATTCTAGCTAATAGACTAATGCAAGTACTGAAACGGATTATCCATGTGGATCAGTCTGGATTTATAATTGGTAGATACATGAAGAACAATGTTAGACAAATTGTGAATCTGCTTAAATATTTGGACAAAAATAATCAAATTCCAGTGGCTTTTATCTTTTTGGATGATGAAAAGGCGTTTGACAAATTGGATTGGCAATTTTTATTGCGAGTGGTGGAGAGAATGAATTTTGGGGATAGATTTTTATCAGCGCTTAAGGCTATTTATCAACTACAATCAGCACAAGTAGTAGTAAATGGAGGATTGACAGATTTATTTAAAATTGAGAAAGGTACGAGGCAAGGATGCCCATTATCACCTTTATTATTTGTTCTGACTTTGGAGATTTTATTAATTAAGGTTTGTGAATCATCGGCCATAAAAGGAATAACTCTGGACAAGAATGATTACAAGCTTAGAGCTTTTGCTGATGATTTGGTATTTACCTTATCGCAACCGATTGATTCAGTAAGAACTTTGATACAGATTTTGACTCAATATGGAAAAGTTTCTGGATTTAAAATTAAATAATAATAAGACTAAAATATTATCTAAAAATATGTTTACGAAAGATAAAGAGACTTTAATCGATTTAACTCAGGGGTGTCCAAACTTTTTTCAAAGAGGGCCAGATTGGATGAAGTGAACGTGCTGGAGGGCCGAACATTTTTCCGAACATTCTTTGAACCATTACAATTAAATGCAAATGAATTATTTTATGCCTCTTTCCTCTCCCTCTCTTTCCTCTTTCTCTCTCTCTCTCTTTCCTTTCCCTTTCCTCTCCCCTCTCTCTCT
>NW_015386834.1:313570-328087 GCF_001527695.2 Protobothrops mucrosquamatus | reverse complement strand
GGGGGGGGCGAGTCTGGGGGCGGGGTAACAGGGCGCAGGGCCAATGAGGAGCCCTGCGAGGGGGCAAGTCCCATGAGAGAGAAAGAGAGAGAGACAGAAGTGCAAGTGCCTCTGTCTCTGTCTCTCTCTCTCTTTCTCTCTCTCTCTCTCATGGGACTTGCCGGAGGGCCGTGGGAGGGCTGCATTTATATAGAGCAGGGAGGGCTGTTCGAGGGCCGGATTAAACCGGGCCGCGGGCCGCAAATGGCCCGCGGGCCGGACTTTGGACATGTCTGATTTAACTGGTTTTGAAATAGTGAAAAAGGTGAAATATTTGGGTGTTTATATTACGGCCTCTAATGTTAAATTGTATAAAAATAATTATGATAAGTTATGGATAAAAACTTTAAAGGACTTAGAGGAATGAAAAAAGTTACAGTTATCTTTGTTAGGGAGAATTTCAGAATTTCTTCCTAAATTTCTTTTTTTGTTTCAAATGATACCTATTTTAAAAAAGGATTCAAATTTGGATGAATGGCAAAGAGGTATCAATAGATTTATTTGGCAGGGTAAAAAGCCGAGGATTAAATTTAAAATTATGCAAGATCCACGTGAGAGAGGGGGACTTAAAGCCCCAAATTTAAAATTATATTATGATGAGGTGGTCTTAACTTGGATTAGTGACTGGATTAATCTAACTAATAGAGATATATTGATTCTCGAAGGTTGGGATTTATTTTATGGATGGCATGCTTATTTGTTTTTTTGATAAGAAAGTTGATCAGGTTTTTAAGTCTCATATTGTAAGAATTGCACTTTTGAGAGTTTGGAAGAAATATCATTATAAATTAAATCTTAAAATCCCAATCTGGGCTATTCCAGAACATGCAATACAAGGAATTACAAGGGGAGTTAAATTTGAGGGGATTGTTTATAAGGATTTACTTACTTTAAGGGGACAGGACTGGCAATTTAAATTATTGGATGATTTGAAACAAGATAATATCCTCCAGTCCTGATTTTTATATTGTCAGCTGGTTGGTAGGTGGCGTATAGATCAAAAGCTTGGTTTAACTTTGAAAGATGTGAACCTGATAAAGCAGATTAAAGATCAAAGTAGAGCTCATATTAGGAGAATTTATAGTGTTTTAATAGAACTGGATTCGGAAACAGAATTAGTTAAAGATTGTATGATTAAATGGGATCAAAATATTCAAGAACCAATTATGTTAGACACATGGGAGGTAATTTGGCTAAGAAATGTCAAGTTCACCCAAGCACAGAATTTAAGGGAAAATTTTTACAAAATGTTTTACAGATGGCATTTATATCCCCATAAATTGTCTTGCATGTATCCAAATTTGCAGCCAAAATGTTGGAGATGTGGCAATCTAGATGCAACTTATTATCATATTTGGTGGACATGCAGGGACGTAAAGACTTTTTGGATTAAGATTTGGTGGAATATCCAACAGATTTTTAAGAAAAAGATAAAATTTACACCGCAACTATTTTTATTGGGTATTATGGAAAATTTGGATCTTAAAGAAATGAATTTGATGTTGTATTGTATAACAGCAGCAAGGTTATTGATTGCTCAAAATTGGAAGAAGGAGATATTACCGACTATGGATGACTGGATACTGAAGGTGTCATATTTTGCAGAAATGGCTAAAATTTCCGCATACTTGAAGGATCAATCTCAAGAAAAATGTATTTTGGTATGGAGAAGATGGATAGATTATATTCAGAGAAAGTATGAAATGAATAACTATTATATAGCTTTTGATTAAATATTTTTTTTTGTTTTCTTTTTTTAATATTTACACATATTTAATATAATTGATATATATACTTTATATTTAAGCTTATTATTGTATATTAGAGTTAAAGTATGTTAATATTTGGTTGTATTATGATTGGGTAGCTTTATTTAGATTTGGGATGTTATGTTATTATCCCTGTACTCAGTTCTGGAAGTCCGGGGGGGGAGGGGGGAAGGGGATGAAGGGGTAGAATTATATAAAATTTGGTGTTTATATGTTATAGAAAAAATAATGTAATTTTTATTTTTAAGAGGAGATGGTCGGCTAGTACCCCTAAACTGCATCCGAGGAGGTGGAAAAGAAGGTGATGGGATGTGTAGGACAGTCGGAAAGGAGGAAGGAGGAGAGGATGTGGGTAAGAGGTGAAGGAAGAGGGGAAGTAGGTAGGAAGGTGGAGGGAGTGAGGGTGGATGCAGGGGGGGGACCGCCTATCATTTCTGAAAATTTATTGAGTAGGTTTTCTTTTTTGTTTTTTTAATGAAATGCACCATATTTGTATTATTTGTTTATGTTTATTTGAAAAATTAATAAAAATTTGTAAAAAAAAAAAGGAATATTTAGCTGTAATTAAAGAGAGCCTCTTTTAGCTCATAAAGATAATAGTCACATAAATTGATTAAGAAATGAAGGGTACGACATTGTCCGTTTGAAAAATAAATTCCAAAATGGCTGTTTTATCGTATACTGACGTGATTTCTACCCCGCCCCCAAACTTCAGCTCACCTGCTCTTTTGGAGCTCAGCTTCTAAAACAGCTTGCAGACTGATGCTTTATCAGAGAATCGTAAGGGCTGATTCAGAGATACTCCCTAATCCAGGAGGATCAAAAAAATAAGAGGAAGCTTGTTCTTTGTATTGTTGAGTTGGAAAAATGACAGTCCAGAGAGAGGAGCTTCTCTAGGCATGTCAGCTGCCGGCCATGTCTTCACCAGAAGTGCCCTGGACTTCATTGTGGAATTGCCTGAGAGTTCCAGGAATACTGTAATCTGGGCTGTGATTGACCTGTTGTCGAAACAAGCACATTTTGTGGTGTGCCCGAAAATCCCATCAGCCTGACCCTTAGCTAAATTGTTCATGCATGGAGAATTTGTTTTGCTTCTTCAATACTGGGATGTGTATTCAATAAAGGTTATCTTTTCTGGCACCTCAAAGCTGTGAAGATTCCTTAATTTTGAATTTGCTAGATGGATGGTAGACACCTCAACTCTCAGAATTGTTCAGCCAGCAAAGCCAAATTAACTGAGGGATTCTGGAGGTTATTTATTAAATTTATATGCTGCCTATCTCCTGGAAAAGACAACTCTGGGGCACTCTGGGTAGAGCTGAAATCCACAAATCTTAGTTGCCAAGATAGAAGAACGCTACCCTAGAGGATTTCCTTAGACTTGCCTTTTAGGAATGTGGACCCATGGCTGGGAAAGAAAGTCCCTCAGGGCTTGCCATTATCACACACCCAGAATCCTAAGGTTTGAGGTGCAGGAATTCAGGAAGACATTCTCAACAGCTAAAGATCTGGTCAGATGAGGCAGAAGCAATCCTGCTACTTCCAGAACAGGGCAGGGCCAGGATAACCTTTAAGTAAGATGCTAAGGGGAAGTGGTTAAGGTCTCTTAATCCACACTCACTTTGCAAATAGCTGATAACTGGTTTAGAGGATCTTGGGTCAATAATGCAATACTTCTACTTAATTATTCCAACTGTGGTCAGGTCGGCCTGTTTCTGACAAAATTAAGCTTATTTTGTTTTCTCTGAATTTATTCTTATAAGCTAAATAATTTCAGATAAGAATTTGTACATACTTCTCTTTGTGTAATCCTCTATATGCTAATTCAGTTCACTTAATATAGGCTATAAGTAATTTGTCATTTTACTTTACATTTCTTTATTGCAATCTAAGTTTGAACTTTCTCCTGCAGTGTGTCACTCCAGAATGCAGATAACATAGTCCATTTCTCAATAATATATTTTCTTATTCCATTTGTCTAACGATAGACCAGGGGCTTCACTGCAAATTCTGATATTTTTAACTATTTTACAGTTGTATGCTTCCAAAGTTTCTTCCAAGCATGTATCTTTGAAAGGGCAGCCATATAGTAGGGAATGGCAGTATTTGAAAGAGATAGAAAAAAACAATAAAGGAGTGATGTTTTGTATATATAATTTAAATTAATTGGTGTCCTGATTAAAAACAAAACAAACCAGATTAATTAAGTTCAATGAGATTTATGGATTGGTGCCCAGGAATTGAATTAGAAACATTCTTAAATTTATTTTCAGCAAGCTCTATGCATGCAAGCGATTAGTGTGCAAATACAGGAATTCTCCCAAAAAGTGTTCCATACCAGGGAAAATATTTTCTTATTAATATGGCAAGTCACAGAATACTAATAACATGTGTGAAACATTGTTTGAACAAACCCCTTATTTTTAGACATCTATGTTTAGGATTAATGCAAAGGAAATATTCCTGCAAATTATTAGCTTTCAAATGTACCTGATGGATACTGAAAGAACCAAATGGTTGAGTAAAAAAAAAACTACACTGCATCAGGTAAAAGCCACAAAATAAGATGAAATAGCTAGGGTTAAATCCATTTATACTGACCTCAGTGTTCCATCACTGCTTATATTGACTATTCTGCGAAACCATTTCTGATCAGTGCTAAAATAACCTCATCTCCCAAAAGTATTTGCTAGGAAGTATGAATAGTTTACAAAATAGCAAAATAAAAACCATGAAAAATATATTGTGAGAAGTTTACTCAGATACTAGTACTAAATATTTGAGATGAAAGAGATTTTGATAAAATTTCTGAAAAAGGCTCTGGCACATGTATTTTCCATATTTATATTTAGCCAGAGAAAAATGCTGGACCAACACTAGATATTTGGGATAGAATTCATTGTTATAGAGAAAGCAAAGCCAAAATACAAATTGGGTTTAATAGATTAACATGTAGCATAAAAGGTGTTGTTGTAGATATCAGCTCTTAATTCAATGGACTCAACTTTGTATTTGCAGTGTTCCCAAAGCACTTCTTCTTAAGCGCCTCCCCAATTTATTTTTATTTATTTATTAAATTTATTTAATAAATTTATTTATTTATTAAATTTATTTAATAAATCCCCAATCTACTTGGCATGCTGTGGTGGGTCCTGTCAACACCCTGCATCCTCCATGGCTTTTCCAAGTAAGTTTTTATGCTTAATCAGTAATGCTTGAGTTATTCTGCAAACCAAAGCAGCAGGGTTTAATGTGTTCTGAGGAAAAAAACAACAACCCTAATTGGGGATGCAATAGCAAAGAGCTAATGCCTCTGCAGAAATCACAGCCAACCCATTCAGGACATTTCCAAGGATTTATCAGACTTCAGTACCCTGAGTAATTGTGTGAGGTTTCAAACACTATTGAAGGAAAGGAGCAAAGCTTCTCACTGCAAAAAGTATTACAGTTTGTTTTAAATATTTAAGTTAATGGGGATTTGCAAAGGGGAATGTAAAAAGAAAACAAAGTTTAGTATTTTTTAAAGAAAAAATATTGCTGAGATCTCATAGGATAAGAAAACATTAGGATTTTCTTTTTGAAATGACTCCTTGTCTACTTTTGGTGTTTAGTGTCAAATTTTTGGAATTGGTTTTACTATGGTAGTACATTCTGCCATAGAATTTTTATAGAAAATTCTATAAAATAAACAAACATGCAAATAAATACCATAAATACATTTTATTGGAAGAAGTCTACATATGTATATATTTCATGTTTTTGTGAGATGCATAACTATGTAAATATGCTAAATGAATAAATAAAATGTCTCAGTTAATAATATGTGTTTAAATGTTTAAATTTGCTAATTTGTGCTTTTATTTTTTTAGATATGAACATTTAGAGATCTAAAAAATAGGACTCATAGCTAAAACTGAATAATTTAAACTATGATATATGAAATTAAAATTGATAGATTTTTTCTTAGATTATTAAACCTTAAACATGCAAAAAATGAATAAACGCATGCAGTTCAACCAGTTAAAATTAATAGAATGATATATGTAGATATATATTTTCTAAATATTATATGTTGCCTACTATATGCAATTAGTATTGATTGAAATGTAAAGTTTTCTGGTTTTGTATTTGTATTTAAGGATGTCCTTTGTTTGGGGGGTTTTAAGGTACAAGTTTTACCTGGATATGAGTGTCAGAATCCAATTATATTTCATCTCTAGTTATCGACTATGGAAAACCCCATTTCTGCCCTCTCTGGATTCTGTCATACGATGAAAGGGAAGGGGGGTGAACAAAGGGGTTTTATGGCCCTCACTTCCTTCGGTACAACTTCAAAGGGACTGAATGTGGATTCCACTAAAAGGACTAATCATAACAATGAGGCCATCAGCTTTCATCTAATCCCCTCTGAAGTCTCCCTTCCACTGGCAGTGAGGAAAAAGGGGGTGGAAATGTAACGCCTGGGATTGTCGCTGGAAGGATGGTAGGATGGGGTGGGGCTGTTGGGGACCCCTTAAAACCTTGAACCGTAGGGCTTTGGCCCCAAGTCCTGTCTAGAACGCCTGCAGCCATTTTCTCTTAATAAAGATGCCTGTTGGAAGAAATATTCCAAGAGTTTTGTCTTCTTAAGGTGCAAAGTGGGGTGGGGTCCTTACAATGAGACTTAATTCCACTAAGCTCAGGAAAGAGTTTCTGAATCAGAGGGTATTCCCCAAACAACACTTAATTGTATGTAAGCACATTACAGTCTCTTATTTCCCATTTCCAATATAGAATTATCACTGATCTCATTCTATGGTTAATTACACTTTAATCTGGGATAGGATAACCAGTTGATGTTGAACTCAAATATGTAGGATTAGGCAGAAATAATGATGTAGAGGAAGATAAGTTTTCTTTTCTTTTCTTTTCTTCAATGTCTGCTATGTTTCTTTCACCAGCATTTCTCCAACTAGAAACACTTAAGAATAATATAAGAGATATGCAGGCCTTTTTTTGTCATAGAACGCCCAGAACGGAGTTCCGGCACCTTTTTTGGATGGAACCTTGTAGGGTAGGCAAGGTGGGTTGTATGATGTGTGCGAGTTCCGGCACTTTTTTTTTTTTTTTTTTTTTACAAAAAAAGCACTGGAGATGTGTATCTTGTGACAAAAAGCTTTATCTGTCCCTCCTAGATTGATATATGCCAGTAAGAACTCTCCTCCAATTTTGTATTTCTCTAAATTTACAATCTCTCTCTCTTCTTTCTTTATTACTCAATCCTATCATCCCACCCAGGAAATGGATAAAACATGTCTTTCTAGAATGCATTTAAAATGCAGAATTGGACATAAACTCCAACTAGTTTGTTTTTAGTGAGGAAATATATTCAGTTATGGGTTTTGTTTTGTTTAAAAATTCTCAGACAAATATTAACAGAGCTGGCATAATAATCCCCTGGGGAAAAAATGGGAAAATCTAGTGTGCTGTAGCCCTACCTAATTTGCAGTGTGGTTCTACCCATTTTAAGCTAGACTTCCATCAAATGCTAAGTGCCTTTCCTAGTAAAAATAGATTTATGAAGACCGTGATATTTCAAGACTTACATATGCTCTGCTGTTCTAACACATCTGGTAGAAATCCAAGCTCTGCTGTTCACATGAACTTCTTTTATCATCAGCATCAGAAGGATGACATTTTTCCTTTCCTCACAACCCCTTACATATTTTTAATTTTTTCTCTAGAAGTTTGAGACAAACCAGATTCAAAGGTTGAGAATAAATTTAGCCAACAGATTGTCTTAAGCATAACCATTAATATTTAATGCTTTTTCATTCTCCCTTAAATGCATTATTCTACTGGTTTGGTATTATGTCACCTGATTTTCACCAAAGCAAGTGTATTTTTTGGAAATAATTCAAAGTCAATTAATTGATAAAACACTGTTTTCTAGGGCACTTTTTTTGCGTTATTTTAAGATGAAGTGTGTTTAGGTCTCCAGAGAATATAATTCAAAAAATTCCAGATGGCGACTATGATAGTATAACCTAAGCTTTGACCACCTTTTGTGCATTTCACATGCACCACACATAAAAAAAAGGATGAAACTTCAATTGTATTAGGTCAACATTACATAACAACAAATTATATTTTAATTAAACGTATAGGTTGATGCAGATTAGACCTATATCAAAGAATTTAAATATTTAACTGCCCACATCTATTCTGGTGCAAATTAATCTCATTTCCATCCAAATATATAATATTTTGCCTTAAACACAACACTTTAACTTGAAAGTAGAGACATAATCCCATCCTCATTGTATTAGCTTTAACTTGATAAGACTTATTTTGGTATGTTTCCTTTTAATGGTATAGGGTTAAGATCAAGTTATTAGAAAAACAGAGGTTATTGTGTTGATGAAACAGAGGTTATTGTGTTGATAGGACACAAGATAGAAGAAGGTGAATGAGAATAATAATGATTAAATTAAATGTTTTTTGAAAAAAATAATGATATAAAGTCTGGATAAAGCTTTATTGCTCAACCCATAGTTAGTATCTATGTGTCTTTAGTGAAGTAAAGTCCATTTTTTAAGGAAACATTTCAGAATGTGAATTGCCAAGTGGAATAATTCTTCACAAGTGAGGCAGCAAATGCTGGCAGTTTAATGAACTGCAAGTTTTGTACCTCTCTTGAGGGGGCTGACACTTTCCCACAGAGCATTTCATATAGGCCTAGCTACCTCACAATGGGCAACAGTGCCATGACCAATCATTACGTTCACTTGACTCATCTACACGCGACCTCACCACTATTTTTCACTGTGCCAATAAACTTTAAAAACCATCCCAAGTTGAAAAGGCTTGGCTGAGGGTCAGTTGCTTTTTTGTGTGGCCATAAAGGGGTGCTCTGTGTGCCAATCTTTTCTCCTGTCTCACATTCCACAAGGATTTCTTGATGCCATTTAAAGCCCTTGACTGAAAAATAAAGCAGTGAATAAAAGTGATTTTTATAGACTCATTCTGGCTCATCTTCCCATATAATCCTGTCTACCTGAAAAGCGATTTAGTGAGCTGAGCTGACTACATACAGGGACTTTCTGAATACACTGGGCCAATTATCAACTGCACCAATTGTTTATTGACCGGGACTGATACACTACTATTTTGGAAGTGACCTATTAATTGTCCATTTAACTGGAGTGAATTGAATTGCAATGGAAAAATGGAAACCATGACGAAAGTCTTTCCTTGCTCCTTCATGGTGGTCTTGGTCACAAAAGCAAATTAAATTTGTTCCACAGATTAAGAAGACATTTATCACCATATACTCTAATACTAAGAAAAAGCTTTTTCTGAAAGTATTTGCCACCATATTAGTGTCTGGTTTCATGAGGTATTATACGCTTCCAGTGTGGAATTCAGCAGGATGTGGCTGCAAGTGCCTGCAGCTTATTTGTTGTGATGTAACTTCTTCCTAATACAATGATTCATATTTGCTAGATGTTCAGAGAAGCAGAATAGAATATCTGTTTTCTGTTATCTGTTTTCTAACTTGCAATGCAGTGCTCATTGGTTAGCTCTACTACTCTTTCCGACTATAATTTATAAAGCATTTGTTGAATTTGAACTGATAAATGTACATAAAAAGCTTGTATAAAAATACATCAAAATATACCCAAACCTCTAGATCACAGATATTTTATTAGGTTGCTATTTTGAACAATAGTCCTAATTTGTAACCAGACACTCTATGATTTAATAAGTAAGTTTCTTCCCTATCATAGACTGGGAGGCTATAGAAAACTGATCATCATAGTTACGGGTTTCTGGATAGAAGGTCTGGATCACTAAAATACAAAGATTTATACAGTATCTTTAAACAGGGCCACCTGTTTATTAGATCCATGGCCTTACTGGCTAGTGAAAGCTACCCCAAAATGATATGTAGTTGAGTCCATGTGGTAGAATTGCCCTCTTTGAGATAGGGGGCGGTTTCATTCACATTAAAAAAGACCCCTTTATAGTATGCCTCTTCTTCAAGAGACTATCATTGGACTTAAGACTCTTGGACATTTTTCATTGAACCTTCAACATTTTCTTCTCATAATAGTTGTTGAGAAGAAACTTGAATTGCAGTTTCAGATGTCCCTGGGGCAAATGGATTACTTAGCCCCCTTTCACCATGTTTCAGACTGGGACATAACACTGAGACAGCATTGACTGTGCTTATTGCTGACTTCAGGTGCAATTGAGATAGGGATGTGGCAACTATCCTGTATATCTCTCAACTCCTATCAATACCATCCTGTCATGGTTCCGACTAATGAAACACTTCAAAGAACTTCCTAAATTGTTTATCCTAAAAAGTCTTTTATTCATGTAACAAAATGTCGGCACAGCATGAATGAGGGATGCCAAGATCTAAATTCTCCCCCCCCCAGCACATATTTTGCTAGCATATTCCCTCCCTTAATTTGCTGTCATAAATCACGTTCTCCAATTAGTTTGAAGGCCAAAGGTTGCCTTCTGTTTGCAGTCCGGGATTTTTATCTAAAATAATTACCCACATAAATTCTTTCTCCTCCCCTTCCAGCATCATATGAGTTAACTCTAAAAATACCACACTGCTCTGCATATTTTGTCAACGCAATAATATCCAACTAGCAGCATTGACATCCGGCCCCCCTTACAAAATAGGACAGATCTTGTGATGTAAACAAAAGCATATGTTAGGGGCTATTTTTTGGTTTGTTGGGGTGTTTCGCATGAAACCTTTTGATGAGTCTGTCAGCTTTCACCTCGCTGGATTTCACCCAGGTGGTTTCAGACACTGGGTATCCCTTCCATTGTACTAGGTACTGCAATTTCCCTTTAAAAATTCTAGAGTCAACAATACATTTCGGAACTTCCGGTGGCTCGGCGGCTGCTGAAGGAGGCTTTTTGATAGCCTCCCGTCCGGGACTGCGTAAAAATCGCCGAAACAGCGTATATCAGCTGTTTGGTGGTCTGAACCTTCTCTCCGGGAAAAGGAGAGAAGGAGAGCTTACTCTGAAGTAGGAGTTGAGTTCCCTAGTCTCCCTGGGGGGCTCCCAGGGAGGCGAAGGTGAGAACTCCTCCGGAGCTCAGAGTTCCTCCGCAGATCGGGATGTCTTCGTTATTTTAGCGAAGCCAGATGCCGTCTCCACCTCTGATGCTTTTTTCTGAGACTTTAAATGTGAGTAATCTTTAACAGACAGAGCTGTCTAGGAAACCTGGACTTTTTACAAAGAAATTATAACTTTGACTCAGAAGAATAAAGTACTCTTCTCAACTGACTGAAATTGAAAGTTAACTTCCAGACAAGGGAGAAAAAAAATGGCCGCGGCTCAGCCGCTTCTTTGTTCTAAAGAGAAACTTTCATTTTCCTTCCGGTTGTGGATTGCTACATCGTAAAGACTGTATAGATTTCTTAAAAATTAAAGAAAAATTCAAGAAAAATCTGCTTAACTACTGGCTGTGTTGGACTGTATATTAAGATATTTTTCAAACTTAAGAATGGCTTCTAAACGTGTTGTAGCCTCTGCAGCACCTAAGCCAGCTGTTTCTTCCCCAGTTGTACAAACCACGCATCAGAAAGCTAAAACTCCTCCACCCTCTCCTCCACCTTATATTACTTTGAAGGATTTGCAGGATTTTTTGGTGCAGATGTCTAAACAAATAGTGCAACAAATGAGAGTGGAGACAGAAGAGCTTCTTGGTAAAAAGAATGATGAATTGTGTGAGAACATGTCTCAAATCTTTCAAGGTTTTGCTTTTCATATTGATCGTATAGAGGTGCGTGTGGAAGAAGTGGGAGAAAAAATGGAAGGGATGGAGGAGAGAATAGAAAAAGTAGAAGAGGCCATAGAGATTGCTCAAAATGATATTGTAATGACACAATTTAGAGAAATGGAATACGCAATAAGAATCAGAGGGCTGAAAGAGGATGTACAAGAAAAATTGAGGGAAGAGATATCAGCTGCCTTAGCGTTGGTTTTTGACTGCGATCCTGAAATTATATATGGAGAAATAGAAAAAATATTTAGAGTCAATTCATGGGTCGCACGTCAGAGAAAACAGCCCAGGGACGTTGTTGTTTACTTTTCTAGAAAAACACGTCAAAATGATATTATACAAGCCTTTTACCAACAGAGATTTCAGATTGCTGCTCAAGATGTTATACTTTTGAAAGAAATACCTTCAAAAATTTTAAGAAAAAGAAAGGAATTTGCTTTTTTAGCACAAGAGTTGAAGAAGCAGCAAGTGCCTTTTAGATGGGAAATACCAGTTGGAATGGCTTTGACATATGCTGGGAACCGTTACAGACTTAACACAGTTCAGAAGGCTAAACATTTTTATCTAACGGTTCTGAAAGCTGATTCATCTTTTACATCACCAGTTAAAGGAACAGAAGAAGGAGTGGAACAACTGATTGTGGACTTGCCTGGAGCTATGTCATTATCTGCAGGAGATTTTCAGAATTTACAAACGTTGGAGGCAAAGGATGATCCAAAAGAGCAGAGAATGACACGTGCAGCTTACAAGTGAAAGGAAAGAGAACAGCAGAAAGAGGCTATGCCCCAAACATATTCAACTACCTCGGAGCCAGTGGGAGGGGCTAGACCAAAAAGATCTGTTATGATAGATCTGCAAGGGATGCTTCAGAAGCTTCAAAAGCCAAAGGATGGCTAAATTAATAACTTTAAATGTTAATGGATTGAACTCACCACAAAAAAGGAGGAAAATATTTTATTATTTGAAGCAACACAAGAATGATATTATATGTTTACAAGAGACGCATATTACATTAAAAGATCAAAAGTATTTGTTTAATCCTAAATTGGGTTTACATTTTATTGCCCCTGCTCCAAAGAAAAAAGTGGGTGTAGTTCTTTATGTTAAGAAGGAATTGATGCCAAAGTTAATAGATGCTGATGCAGAAGGAAGATTTGTGTTCATTGAAATTATATTGAATGGGGAAAAAATGTCTTCTTGTGGGTTTATATGCACCTAATTTATATCAACAACAAAAACAATTTTATACTCTTTTACATCAAAAGATAATACAATTGGATTATAAATCTGTTATTATGATGGGAGATTCGAATGGTGTAATAGATCCAAAAAGAGATAAAAAGACCTCTTCTAAAATCTCAATGCAAATTAAATTGCCTAAAAGTTTTTTTGCATTACAGGAAGACCTTGAGTTAAGAGATATATGGCGAGAGAGGAATATAGGAGAAAGTGACTTCACCTTTTTTTCGGATAGGCATCAATCTCATTCCAGAATTGATTTTATTTTGATTACTAATGATCTGATTCCTAGGGTTAAGAAGGTGAAGATTTTTTCTAAGATATTGTCANTATGAAACAAATGTGCAGAAACTTAAAGATTACTTAAAATATTTTTTTATGTTGAATATGAATAAAGGCACCTCCATGTCAATGGTTTGGGACACAAGCAAAGCAGTTATGAGGGGTGCCTTAATCTCAATGAACTCTGCTTATAAGCGAAATCAGCAACAAAGGTATAAAGATATGGAGCAAGAGATAAAAATAAAGGAAAAAGCTTTCTCCTTAAATCCAATGGATAAGAACTCAAAGGCATCTATTGCAATGTTGAAAGAACAATTTAATATGTTGCTTTCTTATCAAATGGCTGTTAATTTGAAATATATGAAACATAATACATTCTGCAACGCAGATAAACCTGGAAGATGGTTAGCTTATCAATTACGTAAGAAACAAAAACAAAGACTCATTGAGAAAATAAATTACAAGGGTAAAGAAGTTTTTCAACAGGATTTGATTAAAAGGGCTTTTTCGGAATATTTTTCTAAATTATATGCCTCTGAGAATATACAATCTTTTGAAATAGACAATTATTTGCAACAAGCAAATTTTCCTCGTCTTACTGATGATCAAAAAGGATTGATGAATTGTCCGATTGTGTTGGAAGAGATTACAGAGGCATTTAAACAATTGAAGGTTGGCAAGGCCCCCGGTACAAATGGGTTTACTGCAATTTATTATAAAAAATTGTCTGAAGAAATGTTAGAACCCTTGAGATGTCTTTTTAATGATATCTTAATGGGAGGACAAATACCACCATCTTGGAGGTGTGCATTTATTTCACTTATACCAAAGGAGGATCAAGATATGACTCAGCCTAAAAATTATAGGCTAATATCTTTATTGAACACGGATTATAAGATTTTTGCAAAAATATTAGCTAATAGACTAATGCAAGTACTGAAACGGATTATTCACGTGGATCAGTCTGGATTTATAAATGGAAGATATATGAAGAACAACGTCAGACAAATTGTGAACTTGTTGGAGTATTTGGATAAAAATAATCAAATTCCGGCGGCTTTTATCTTTTTGGATGCCGAAAAGGCCTTTGATAAGTTGGATTGGCAATTCTTGCTACGGTTGGTTGATAGAATGAATTTTGGGGATAGATTTTTGTCAGCGTTAAAGGCTATCTATCAACTACAATTTGCGCAAGTGATAGTAAATGGAGGATTGACAGATTCAATTAAAATTGAAAAAGGTACAAGGCAAGGTTGTCCACTATCACCTTTATTGTTTATTCTGACTTTGGAGATTTTATTAATTAAGATCCGTGAGTCTTCATTTATAAAAGGAATAACTTTGGGTAAGAACGACTATAAGCTTAGAGCTTTTGCTGATGATTTGGTTT
>NW_015386834.1:305690-312595 GCF_001527695.2 Protobothrops mucrosquamatus | reverse complement strand
AGGGAAAACTTTTATAAAATGTTTTATAGATGGCATTTGGATCCCCAAAAATTGTCTTGCATGTATCCGAATTTGCAACCAAAATGTTGGAGATGTGATAATATGGATGCAACTTATTATCATATTTGGTGGACATGTAGGGATGTTAAAGCCTTTTGGATTAAGATTTGGTGGAATATCCAACAGATTTTTAAGAAAATGATAAAATTTACACCGCAGTTATTTCTATTGGGTATTATGGATAATTTGGATCAAAAAGAAATGAAATTGATGTTGTACTGTATAACAGCAGCAAGGATATTAGTTGCTCAAAATTGGAAAAAGAAGACGTTGCCAACTATGGATGATTGGAGACAGAAGGTATCGTATTTTGCAGAGATGGCAAAAATATCTGCATACCTGAAGGATCATTCTCAGGAGAAATTTATCTCAATGTGGAGAAGATGGATAGATTATATTCAGAGAAAATATGAACTGAATAATTATCATGTAGCTTTTGATTAAAATTTTTTTTATATACATATATACACAAAAACAAATATTGTTAGATTTATAAAATTTGTATGTATTTTAATGTTATTTTAGAGTCATAGTAAGTTTATACTAGTGTGTAGTAATAATGAGTAGCTTTGGATAGAATTGGATCATTGTGTGCTTATTTCCTGATTCAGCTCTGGGAAGTCCTTGGGGGGGGAGGGGGGGAAAGGGAATAGATAGATGTATATAAATTGATGTATTGTAGATCTATATGTGATTTTTTAAAGAGGTGCCCGGTGGATACCCGAACTGCACCAGACGGGATGGTTGAGAGAGGAAGGGAGGTAGGAGAGAGGGAGGAAGGAGGAGAGGTTGTAGGTTCGGGGGGGAGGAAGGTGTGGAAAGTGAAAGAGGGGGGTGCAGGGGGGGGACACCGGACACTTCTGTGAATGTATTGAGTAGTGTTATTTTTTTGGCTGATATTGTGATTAAATGCATCATATTTATGTTATTGTTTTTAATTGAAAAATCAATAAAAATTTATATATATATATAAAAAAAACAATACATTTCACTTCATAGTGGGTTTGTCCCGCAACTACGAGGGGCCTGGGTGCCTTCTTAGTGGGAGGCCTTACAGTGGAGCCCCGACAAGGTTTCAACAAGCTGCAGTGGAAGACAGGGTGAATTCTCCCTAAAGGTCTAGGGAGTTTTAGTTCTACGGTGACCGGATTGATGATCCTTACGATAGGAAAAGGCCCCAAGAATTTTGGTCCCAATTTCTTGCTGGGCAATTTGAGGCATAAATATTTAGTTGACAGATAAACTTTTTCCCAACTTGGAATGTTCTTTGGGGAGGCCTCTTTTTATCAGCCTGCTTTTTATAGGTTTCAAAAGCCTTTTTAAAAACAGTTTTCATGTTTCTCCAAACTTCTTCCCACTCCCTCACCTATTGATCGAGTGTCTGGGAGGCGGAGGGCACCTGAGGGTATTCAGGTATTGGACCGAACTCTTTTCCTGTGGCTACTCTGAAAGGCATGTAGCCAGTGCTGCTGTGCACAGAATTATTGTACGCCACCTCTGCAAAAAGGAGGAGGTCAGTCCAGTTTGTGTGTTGGTAGGAAATATAGCATCTGAGATATTGCTCCACCATTTTGTTAGCGGATTGTGCAGCTCCACTGGTGGCCGGATGAAAAGCAGATGATAAGCCTTGAGATGATCCAATTAATTTAAGAAAACTCCTCCAAAACCTTGCTGTGAACTGCACCCCCCTGTCCGAAATTATTCGCTTAGGGGCACCATGCAGCCGGTAGATACATTTCAGGAACAATTTAGTCAGTTGTTGGGCAGATGGGAGTCCTTTGCAGGCGATGAAATGAGCCTGCTTCGAGAACAGATCTATCACAGTCCAGATGACAGTATTTCCTCTACTTTCAGGTAGGTCTACTATAAAGTCCATAGCTATTTCTTCCCATGGTTGAGAAGGGTCTGCCACCGGCTGCAGTAACCCAGAGGTTTTTTCTGGGATTCTTTTCATTGTGGCACATATTGTACAACTCTTTACATAGTTTTCCACATCCCATTTCAGCCCTGGCCACCAAAATTGCTGGCGGATGAGATGTAGAGTTTTCAGGTATCCAAAGTGTCCAGCCTGTTTTACGTCATAGCTGTGTTTGAGAGCATTAAGACGGAGGGCTTCAGGCAGATACAGTTTTCCCCCCTTGTAAGCCAAACCATCCCTGCATCTTAGGGAGGTTTGATTATTTTTGAACCATTGATCGGTGAGGAGCTCTTGTTTTATTTTCTTTACCCCAGGGTCATCAGGATTAGGGACCCTGCAAGGCATGAGTTGAGTGGCAGTTTGTGGATTGGAGATAATTGCCTCGTTAACCTCCTCACGTTCACTTTTGTACTGGGGCAATCGGGATAGTGCATCAGCTGGGAAGTTTTTTCTTCCTGGTATGTACTTTAGAGTGAAATTGAAGCGGTTAAAGTATTGTGCCCACCGCACTTGCTTTGGGGACAATTTTCGGGGAGTTTTCAGTGCTTCTAGATTTTTGTGATCTGTCCATACTTCAAATGGCACCTTGCTTCCTTCTAGATAGTGTCACCAGTTTAACAGCCCCCACCTAATTGCGAAGGCCTCCTTCTCCCAGATTGCCTATCTCCTCTCGCTTTCAGTAAATTTT
Source organism: Protobothrops mucrosquamatus (assembly GCF_001527695.2). Taxonomy (NCBI): domain Eukaryota; kingdom Metazoa; phylum Chordata; class Lepidosauria; order Squamata; family Viperidae; genus Protobothrops; species Protobothrops mucrosquamatus. The sequence goes on along the minus strand of NW_015386834.1, from coordinate 309,929 downwards.
TTAGACATGTAGGCGCAGGGTTGTAGAACTCCACTTTTGTTCTTTTGCAGTAATACATCTCCGACTGCCACGTCCCTGGCGTCAGCTTGGATTACAAAGGGTTCCCCTGGGCAGGGGTGCTTTAGGACCGGTTCAGCAGCAAATAGTCTCTTTAACTTCTCAAAAGCTGTTTGACATTCCATCGTCCATGCTACTGGTTGGCCCGGTCATGGTTTTCCTCCTCCTTTGCCTGTTTTGAGTAGTTCTGTAAGGGGTAGGGCAATCTCGGCAAAGGAAGGGATGAATTGACGATAGAAGTTGGCAAAACCTAAAAAGCTCTGAAGCTGTTTGCGAGTCTTTGGGGGCTGCCACTCAATTATAGTTCTCACTTTGGCTGGATCCATTTCAATGCCCTCATTGGAAATTCTGTAGCCAAGATAATCTAATTGGGTCTGGTGAAATTCATATTTTGACAATTTGGCATAAAGATTGGCATTCAATAGTTTCTTTAATACTTCTTTCACCAGTTTTATATGTTCAGTCATATTCGTGGTGTATATCAGGATATTATCAAGATACACCAGAACCCCTTTGTACAAGTGATCATGTAAGACCTCATTAATCAACTGCATGAATACAGCTGGGGCCCCCTGTAGTTCAAATGGCAGTTGAAGGCAGTTTTCCACTCATCTCCCTCCTTTATTCTCTCCCGGTAATATGCCTCTCTCAGGTCTAATTTAGTGAAGATGCTCCCCTTAGCCAGGTGGGTTAGTAAATCTTTTAGGAGGGGAGGCAGTATTTATTTTCCACACGCACCGCGTTCAGACCTTTATAATCGATGCAAAGACGAAGAGACCCATCTTTGTTTCTTTAAATAACACAGGGGCTCCCACGGTAGATATGGCGCATTCAATGAACCACCTCACTAGGTTTTTGTTCACGTATCGCTGCATCTCCTCCATTTCGAGGGGGGGCATAGCGTACATTCTCAGTCATGGGAGTTTGGCCCCTGGCACCAGTTCGATGGAACAGTCATTGGGTCTGTGAGGGGGCAGGGCATCACATTCTTTTTCAGTAAATGCCTCTGCTAGGTCCTGGTATTCGCTGGGGATGAGTGGTTCACCTGGTGATGGTGAGGCAGCCATGTGTGCTCGCTCATTAGGTGGCCTAAAGTGTTCCACAATGTCGGTTGAATCAGTGGGGGTTTTAGGCCCTATAGGTAGTCTCACAGTTCTCATTCCTTTCTCCCACCAGACAAACAGTTTCCATTTGTCCAAACAGGCTAGCCCTAGGATCACAGTCTCAGTCATTTTTGGAGCCATCAGGAAGCGAATAAACTCCCAGTGCTCACCTATATCTAGGCATAGGGGCTCAGTTAATTGCGTGACTAGAGTCCCTTCCATCAGGGAGCCATCGGCTTGCTCAAACCTCACAGGTTTGGAGAGCTGTTTTGCCCGTATGCCCATTTTCATGGCAAATGGCAGGCTAATGATGCATCGGGTGCATCCCGAATCGATTAGCACGTTTAAGTCTATTTGTGCCCCCGACTTAGGGATTATAAGTTTGGCGGGCAGTGAAAAAGGCGGGGCGTGTCGACTCACCATCGGGTCGTTCTCTCCTTCATCATCACTGTCAAAGGAGAGTACAGCAGGGGTGGGTCCACCCGGAGTCTCGGCGTCCTCCCGTGTGGGGGGTGTAATCTGGGCAACAGGTTTCTGCATGACCCAGTTGGATTTCTCCCTCATTAGTCGCTGGGCAGGTTTCCTTCTCGCCATTGGTTCCGGTCTGCTCTGTAGTCAGGGGTAGGGGACTGGACAGTTTGCTGCTCGATGTCCCTCCTGTCCGCACCGGAGACACTCAATTGATGGGCCTGTATGTGGCCTGGTTCTCTCAGCCATCGCAGTAGTTGGAGGTTTTCGTGGGGGTTATTGCTGTTCGGGTTGCTCTGGCTGCTGCTCGGATTCAGGTGGGGGAGGCTTCTTATAGTGGGCGAGCTGAACGTCTAGCTTCACCGCTGCCTGGTACCATTCTTGCAGCTGATCAGGTACTGCTCGATAGATGCAGGCCTGAGAGAGGTGATCGTCTTATCCTTCAATGAAGTGATGGATTAGGGATTATTCAGGCCACCCCTCTATTCGACCTGCTATCTTGCGAAATTCTCGCACGTACTCCAGGGCAGGCCTGCCGGCTTGTTTTATTTTGTGGATTTGTTCTCCTGCTTTGAGACCAATGGATGGGTCCTCAAATCTTTCTCTCAGCCCTAGGAGGAAGAGGTGGGGGTCCTCCAATTCGGGGGCTTGCTCATTATATAAATTGTTCAGCCATTCGGATGCTTCTCCCTCTAGGCTGGACGCTATCACATCGACCATGGTGCCTGGATCCGGGTAGAGATAAGCCCAGCAGTTCAAATGAGAGCGCACTTGGTTGAGGAAGAAAATCAGCTTCTCTGGGTCCCCATTGAAAGTTGCTCTGAAAGGGGGTGCAATTATAGTCTGTTGGGGTCCCCACTGTGGCTGTTGCTGCTGGCCCCATCCTGGTTGCTGGTTCATGCCCAGGGGTTGCACGTTCAGGGGCTGTGGCCATGCCCCCTGTTGCTGTAGGCCCCTTAGCAGTTGCTGTACGTTCGGGGCGGTGACCAATCTCCTTGCTATGGTCATCCTCCCACCAGCTGCTGATCTCCTGGCTTCTGCACCACCCCAAGCTGTTGCAAGGCCTCTATTAGCTGTGGCAAGCTCAGATGCTGCTGACCATCTACCTGTGGGGGATGCCAAACTCCCCATTGCTGCAGAGGCCTCAGACTGGGATTCCCTCTCTCAGGGCTGGAGTCCCTGGCAGGGGAAGACAGGGTCTGAAAGGCTGTCTGATCTGCAAGGAAGGGGCTGTAGGCTTCTCTCTGCAGGAGTTGATTTCTGCTTCTCACCTCTAGCTTTTCAAATCTTTCCAGTGACTCACCCGAATCTTCAGTGGCAGGCGACCTGGTAGCTCCCACTGATCTGTATTTGCCTGCCAGCCGTTTGTCTGCCAAAATTCATCTTCCCACAGCATGCTGTCTGTTGCTTACCCCTCTGGGGTATCAGCAGCTGCCGGGTTATCGTCTTCAAGCAAACTCCCTTTTCCCATGATAGATTTTCCTCCTGAATCTTTACCAGCTCCTCTCAAGCCTAGAGACAGCGGGTGGAGTTCAGGATCCCAGATCGTTTGAAAAGGATTTAGATCTTGGCATGATGTCATGGTTCCGACTAATGAAACACATCAAAGAACTTCCTAAATTGTTTATCCTAAAAAGTCTTTTATTCATATAACAAAATGTCGGCACGGTATGAATGAGGGATACCAAGATCTAAATACACCCCCCCGAGCACATATTTTGCTAGCATATTCCCTCCCTTAATTTGCTGTCATAAATCACGTTTGAAGGCCAAAGGTTCCCTTCCGTTTGCAGCCCGGGATTTTTATCTAAAATAATTACCCACATACATTCTTTCTCCTTCCCTTCCAGCATCATCTGAGTTAGCTCTAAAAATACCACACTACTCTGCATATTTTGTCAACGCAATAATATCCACTTAGCAGCATCGACACATCCATTGTAATATGCATTCATTGTGCATACTAAGTGTGGGGGTGTATGTGTGGTCTAGCAATGGTTCTCCTCCTCTCTCTGCAATCAGTTCCAATCAGTATAGCTGGAAAGGGGGAAAAGGTGGCAAAAGTCTTTTATACGGGGTGCGGCAGGGCTTGAAACTCTCATTCCTCCTATTTAACATCTACAGCAGTGGTTCTCAACCTTTCTAACGTCGTGACCCCATAATACAGTTCCCCATGTTGTGGTGACCCCCAACCACTTATACATCGCCAGGTGCCAGGGGTGTGGCCAAGTGGGTGTGGCCACCAAGTGGGTGTGGTCACCAAGTGGGCGTGGCCACCATGTTGTGGTAACCCCCAACCATAAAATTATTTTCGTTTCTATTTCATAACTGTAATTTTGCTACTGTTATGAATCGCAATGTAAATATCTGATATGCAGGATGTATTTGCATTGAACATAATTAAAGCATAGCGATTAATCACAAAAACAATATGTAATTATATATTATTAAATATTTATTTTTAATTACAAAAAATGAAATTTTGTCTTGAAGCATGGTGTAGCATGGGTAACAGTCTTAATATAACAACAGTAAACTACATTGCTACATTTTTCAACAGTATGCATAAAAAGCCAACATCAGTGTGAAGGTTGAGGTTGCTTATTTTTCA
>NW_015386834.1:300138-302454 GCF_001527695.2 Protobothrops mucrosquamatus | reverse complement strand
CTTGTCCCCGCCCGTCCCCTTTTTCCCTCCCTCCACTCAATGGTACTTTCTACACGGGGAAGGTCAGCCGACTGAGCATGCCTGAACGTTGCTCTGACTGGCTGCCGGGGCTGAGCCGGCTTGGCAAGTAAGTTTCTTGGTTTCTTTCAGGCGGGGGGTCTGTAGCAGCTACCCAAAGCAGCAGAGGCTTCAGGCGTGGATGGAAGGTAGCAGGGAGCTGGCTGCTCCACAGGGATGGAAACAAAGCCTGGGATTTGCACGCGCCTTCAGTTTCCTTCCCCGGGATAGTTTCAGCAAGCTTGGAAAGTCCTTTTTGGAGGCTCGCTTGCCACCCTATCACCATGTAATGGGCTTTTCCTTCCCTCCGCTTAGGCTGGAGGACTTACTAATATTTCATTGGCAAATAAGTTTCTTGGTTTCTTTCCCTCCCTCCATCTTCCTTTCGGTCCCTGAAGTTGCAGGGGTGGAGCGGGGGTGTCTGTAGCAGCTACCCAAAGCAGCAGAGGCTTCAGGCGTGGATGGAAGGTAGCAGGGAGCTGGCTGCTCCACAGGGATGGAAACAAAGCCTGGGATTTGCGCACGCCTTCAGTTTCCTTCCCCGGAATAGTTTCAGCAAGCTTGGAAAGTCCTTTTTGGAGGCTCGCTTGCCACCCTATCACCATGTAATGGGCTTTTCCTTCCCTCCGCTTAGGCTGGAGGACTTACTAATATTTCATTGACACGCAAAGCTTCGTCTCTGGCTCGCTCTGTGCGCTCGCATGATGAATACTTCTATCTAATTTTGGTTCTCCGGCAACTTTGCTAGTTTTCTTGCAAGAGGGCATCTGAGGGCAAGGGAAAAAGTGAAGGTCAGGGTGGAAGGAACGGAGGAGAGGTGGCCGGAGAGACTGGTGAAGGGGGAGGCCGGCTGCAAAATTACAAGAAGTGCCGGCGGCCGCTGGGCCGGCTAAAAAAAAATGGAAGGAAATGCGGGCAGGGTGTTCTGGGGCCGCTGGGGTGTCCGGTGGCCAAGCAGAGGAAGCTCAGCGGCAGGACAGAGACAAAACTTACCGCTTTTACTTCTCTCTCACTTTCTGCCGCTGGTCCTCTGTCTCACTTTCTGCCGCTTGTCCTCTGTCTCTCTTCTGCCACGTGGACCGAAACCGAAACTTCATTTTATATAGAAAAAAGCTGTGCATGCGCAAAGAGGAGGGAGGCAGGAACGGCTCTGCGTGCCACCTGTGGCACTTTCGAAAGCCAATAAGAGGGAAAGGAAAAGGGTAAAAAAAAAAGGCGGACTGCGTTGTTTGGCGACCCTTGTGAAATGGTCGTTCGACCCCAAATGGGGTCGCGACCCACAGGTTGAGAACCGCTGATCTACAGGAAGTTAGTGGATGTGGTAATCCATTAGTTTGGGGTATAGTATCATGAACATGATAAAAATAACAGTTGTATATCTCAACCCTGAGCTGATCAAGTAGTGTTATCAAGATTTTTGTCCTAGTCCCTACCAAGATTGAGTGGCTTACCTAAATCCAGGGATTCTCCATCTTTAGTCCTTAATGGTGTTATGCCACCTCTTTCAGATTGGTATGTAACTTTGGGGTCCTCCTGGACTTGCATTCCTCTGTGTCAGCAGCTGCTTCCTGAGCTGTACTGATTACTAAAAGACTTCTGTGTTCAATTCAAGGTTCTGATTATTACCTATAAAGGCTTGCATAGCATAGAGCTTGGTTATTTGAGGGACCGTCCTGTGCAATCAAATACAATTGGTATACTTCAGATTCAACAATTAAACAGCACCACCCAATGGGACACAGGAAATGAGCCTTCTCTATTGCGGCCTCTGGCCTCTGACACAACAAACCACAGATTAAAATGGCCCCTGCCTTGATCTTGTGATTTTGTTTAAACAAGTTCTTTCCTGAAGCTCTGGGCTAGGGAGTGTGGTGTTGTGGGCTATGATGTCATTGTTCTCTCTTTTGTACTGGTTATAATGCTTTTGATGGTTTTTAATATTGCATGTTGTTCAGAGTCATTACGTAATCAATCCGTTTAGAAACATAATAAATACATGAATACACGTAGCAGAAAAAACAATTCAGTAAGACACGAGTCGAGTGACAGTCAGCTCTTGGTTTATTGGCAAGGCATAAAGTAAATCCGGACTGGCTCTCTGGGCCAGGGGAGCCCTCTTTTATGGGATTCCCCTGGCTTGTAATCACACAATTCCATTGGCTGGCAAGACCCTGTTGCTAGTTAGCCAACCAGCAACGGGCATGAAACTATATGCAGATGGAGAAGGGCAATCACCCTTAATGGGCGATCAATGGTGAA
>NW_015386834.1:259795-296596 GCF_001527695.2 Protobothrops mucrosquamatus | reverse complement strand
AAGGCATAAAGTAAATCCGGACTGGCTCTCTGGGCCAGGGGAGCCCTCTTTTATGGGATTCCCCTGGCTTGTAATCACACAATTCCATTGGCTGGCAAGACCCTGTTGCTAGTTAGCCAACCAGCAACGGGCATGAAACTATATGCAGATGGAGAAGGGCAATCACCCTTAATGGGCGATCAATGGTGAAGGGCAATCACCCTTAATGGGCGATCAATGGCGAAGGGCAATCACCCTTAATGGGTGATCAGGATATGCATAGGGGATTAAGGGGGGGGGAATACAAAGAACACAACACCATATCTATCAGATAGGTATGGGTTCTGTCAATTACCCAGAATTGTTTTTTTCCTTGCTCTCCTCTCATATTTAATACTTCCCTTGCTCTTCTTCTCTGACCCAAATTCCATTCACTTCTCTCCCTGGGTTCTGCCATACTCCTAGAGGGAGGGGGGAAGGATCGCGGGTTTATTGCCTTAGCTTCCTCTATCTCTACAATGTAACACTTTGCTTTCCTGCACTATTTCTTTCGTTACTTTCTTCTCCCTAAACTGTCAGCTAGCAAAGGGGCAAGAAGAAAGGAATGCAACCTCCAGCAACTGGCTTATCTCTCCGCTCTCAAGAGAAGGTGCGAAGAGTCGTCTAAACATCACTGCTATGACCAGAGCCAGCCCGATGTTATCTCTCCTTTCCCATGATGGACTTAACACCTGGGGATTGGTTGGTTTGAACCGTTCAGATGAACTATGGGGTGGGGTTTGCTTGGGGACACTTTAACCTATCGATCTGCACGGGAAACCCTCAGATCCTGTCTAGTATGTCTGCTATCAGCTTCTCCTAATAAAAGTTCCTTTTGGAAGAGCTGCTTCCACAAGTTCTGCTTTCTTGGGATGAGGCATTGAAGCAGGTCCTGACATTAGACAGGATCTGCAATAGTAGTCAACCCAGAAGGACGGATCTTGCTGGGGGACTCTGCAAAGTCTACCATGTCGGACACCGGTGCGGAGAAGGAAGAAGCCACCACGAAGGGGGAGCCCTCCCTCTGGTCGGAACCCTGTCAGCTATCCAGCTCCGAGACGTCCTACACCTCGGAGGAAGAGGTGGTGGAGATGCGCAGCCGTAAGCCCCGCTGGTCCATGGGCATAGGAAAGAAAGATGAGTGGGAAAAGAAATCGAGAAAGGTGACATTGAGGCAAGGCAGCCACCAACTGAGATGGAAGCAAGAGATGGAGAGATTCCTGCACCCTAGCGGGGATGAGGACAATCGCGGGGAGCAATTGAGCTGGATCCTGGAGAAGGCGATCGACCTGATGAAATCAACTCTCGCCTCCCTCAAAGATGAAAAGTCTGAGCCCCCCAGCCACACCATTACCTTGGCCTGCAGCAAAAGAGGGGGAGTCTCAAGCCGAGGCCCCAGGAATATTAGGCGGAGCAACCGAGACCATAGCCATTGCGGCTGCAGCCCCCACTCCCCGCCATGCGACAGCTGCTGATCGGGATGGACGATACCATAGACGACGTAGGCATCAATCCATCCAGACGTTCCCGCCACTGGACATGAAGTTTCAAGGAGAGCCATGGCGCCTGGGGTTCTTCCTTACCCAAGTCCTCAGCTACGTGGAAGAATATGGCCGAGACATCCTGACTGACAAGGCTCGGATCCGCATCGTGCAGGCAGCCCTGGACAGCGTGGCAGCTGATTGGGTGGTAGACTCCGATGCCCAAGAGCTCCAGAACTTCAACCAGTTCATGTTCTCCCTTAGATGATGATTCAAGGACCCGTTGGCAGACCGGAAGGACCGTGAGAAGATTTAAGACGGTGAAGCAAGGCAGACGTCAAGTGGCCGAGTACACCCAGGGCCGAGTACACCCTGGGCCATTGCTAGCAATGGCCCAGGAATTCCGGGCCATTGCTAGCAAGCTGAATTGGCTGGAAGACATCCTGCTTAGCCATTTCAAGGATGGGCTGAATTACGATCTCTACGATGCCTGCCTTCCCCGGGAAGACCCATACCAATTGCACGATTGGTACGTCCTGGCAGAGGAAGCCGAGATTGACCTGCTCAAGAGACATCGCAGAGGAAAACCGTGGAACCGATCACCCCCTAAGCCGTCACGCAAGCCTGCAAACGCACAGCCAAGAAGACCACCAGCTGCTTCAAGTTCGGGAAAGAGGGGCATCACGCCGCAGAATGCTGCTCAAGGAACCCTCAGGAGAAGGCCGACTGAACACTAGCTGGGAAGTCAGGGAAGTCACCCGCCAAGCTGCAAGAACCGGCCATGAAGGGCACTGAGGCCGAGTTCCCCCCTCCATCCAACGGGGGAAGGGAATCCCAGTCTACACCGCAGACAGTGACCCCTGTGGTGTGGCTGTGTCATTGACCAGTTGGGGTTTTGGGGTGAAGTATCTTGAGTGATATCTGGACAGTATCCAGTTGTGTGCTGTGGACCTGTCCATGAATGGGTCTTCAGGTGCTAATGTTGCCCCCGGTGTTGGTAAGTTGCCATCCAGATCTATAACAGTTGTCCTCTGGAGGATTCTTCATGAGAGAAGAGGAATGTTGGGAAGAATTCAACTTTGACCTTTCTGATCCTGTAATAATCCCATAGGTATTTTGGGGTGGCATTAGACGTGTCTGTTGAGGGTTTGCCAGTCCATGCCCTTCCAAGAGTAAATGTAATTCTGTCAGAGTACCATCCTGGTCCTTTGGCATTTGATTGAGAAGGTATATGTATTCTTAAGTTGTTTACTAATCTCAGGTTAGTAATTCCATTTTTTCTTTTCCATCTGTATCTGTGTCTCCTCCTCCTTTGTCTTTTTCTTCCTCCGGCTCCTCCCCTTGTTTTGCCCCACCTCCTATGAAATGATTGGCCAGCAAACCGCCACCGGAAATGAGGCATCTGTAAAGGAAATATAAGAAGTGCCTGTTAGTATTACCAGGCACTTCGGCACACATCAGCACAGACCTACAGACGGATCATAAGAACTTGGAGGCCCTAAAAATGCCCAGAAAAGCTCACCCCCAAACAAGCCCGGTGGTCGCAACACTTCCACCAGTTTACGTTCACAATCAAACACTTAATGGGGGAGGAATTTCCTGGCAGACGCCCTATCCCGCATGCCCCAGTACAATAGCTCCCGGCCAACCATCTCCAAACCACTCATGCCAGAAGCGCGACTGGCAGTGCAAGTAACCACAAGAGCTCAAGCAAAACTAAAGCAGCCAATAGCCAGCCAAGCAGGGATCGAATTAAGGAAGGCTCTAGAAACTGATGAATGGTTCCAGAGCCACAAAAACTTGTGCACTATCACTGATGGCTTGTCATGGCTGGGGGAGAAACTGTACATCCCGAAAACCCAAAGGATTACATTTATGCAACTCTGCCATGACACAAAACCAGCAGGTCACTTTGGATTCGTGAAAATGCTGCATCTAGTAAAAAGACAGTTCTGGTGGCCATTTATGAAAAAGGACATTGAGAGCTATGTGGCCAGCTGTCCAACCTGCACAGCTACTAAGAGACTGCAAGGGAAAGTCCCCAGACTGCTACAGCCAGTGGCAAACCCCTCAGCCCCCTGGAAGAAAATCTCCATGGACTTCATAGTAGAGCTACCAGAAAGTAATGGAAACACAGCAATCTGGGTGGTCATGGACTTATTCTCAAAACAAGTACACTTCATCCCCTGTCCAAAAATCCCCACCGCTAAAGCCGTAGCAAAATTGTTTGTCCAGCACATATATAGACTGCATGGGGCACCCCAACACATAATATTGGACGGGGGGGTGCAATTTCCATCGGACTTTTGGAAAAGAGTTCCTATCCCTTCTGGGGACCACCCAGGGGCTGTCATCTAGTCATCATCCTCAGATGAATAGGGGGACAGAACATTCAAACTCAGTACTTGAGCAATATCTAAGATGCTTTATTAATTTCCAACAGACGAACTGGACCGACCTACTCCCTTTTGCAGAAGTGGCATACAACAACACAGTACATTCCAGCATGGGCTACACCCCATTCCAAGTACTGTAGCTACGGGGAAAGTTTCAACCCCATGCCGGAACTAAGTGCCATCGAACCGGCCATTCCCTCCTTGAAGGAGTGGATCGCACAATTAAAAAACACCTGGCCAGTAGTTAGAAAAGCGCTAGATGAAGCTAGACAGGCCTATAAAGCACAAGCAGATAAGAAAAGAGTCAAACCAAAAGCATTCCTTGTAGGGGAAATGGTTTACCTATCCACAAAATACCTAAAATCCCTGCAGCCATCCAAGAAACTAGGACCAAAATACGTGGGACTGTTCCCCATCAAAAGAATCATGAACCCATAACAGTAGAGTTAGAATTACTCAAAACCCTCAGGCAGATTCACCCTATCTTCCACTGCAGCCTGCTAAAATGAGAGCAGCGATCACCGTTACGACCAGCCATCGTCCCACCCCCTCCTCCCATTATGGTTGACGGGGAGCAGCATTTTGAAATAAAAGAAATCCTTGACTCCCGAAAATTCCATGGAGCGACTCAATACCTAGTAGCGTGGAGGCACCTTCCCACTTCCCAAAACGAATAGGTGCACAAACGTCACGTTAGTGCTCCTAAACTATTAAGAAAGTTTCACACAGATTACCCAAACAAACCAGACTAACCTCTCACTATTTGTTTTGTCTCTCAACAGATTGATCTCTCATATTTTTAAGGGGGGCAGGATGTGAGAACCCATATCTATCTGATTTCTTACTTCCCTTGCTCTCCTCTCATATTTCATACTTCCCTTGCTCTTCTCTGACCCAAATTCCATTCTCTTCTCTCCCTGGGTTCTGCAATACTCCTAGAAGGGAGGGGGAAAACATCGCGAGTTTATTGTCTTAGCTTCCTCTATCTCTACAATGTAACACTTTGCTTTCCTGCATTCTTTCTCTATCGCTACAGTGTAACACTTCGCTTTCCTGCATTCTTTCTCTATCGCTACAGTGTAACACTTCGTTTTCCTGCACTATTTCTTTCTGTACTTTCTTCTCCCTAAACTGTCAGCTAGCAAAGAGGGAGCAAGAAAGGAATGCAACCTCCAGCAACTGGCTTATCTCTCTGCTCTCAAGAGAAGGTGCGAAGAGTCGTCTAAACATCGCTGCTACGACCAGAGCCGGCCCGATGTTATCTCCCCTTTCCCACGATGGACTTAATGCCTGGGGATTGGCTGGTTTGAACCATCTGTATGAACTATGGGGTGGGGTTTGCTTGGGGACACTTTAACCTATTGATCTGCACGGGAAACCCTCAGATCCTGTCTAGTATGCCTGCTATCAGCTTCTCGTAATAAAAGTTCCTTTTGGAAGAGCTGCTTCCATGAGTTCTGCTTTCTTGGGATGAGGCATTGAAGCGGGTCTTGACAGTAATAATCTTTGTCTTCCTGTTGCTCTTTAGTTATTCTGAGCCTGGAATATTCAAAATCTGCAGGCTACCATGAGAAAAGTTTTTTTTTCAAAGAATAATATATACATTGTAATAATAAGTTATAATAGTATGAAAATATATACTTTCAGACAGTTTGCCTATTGTATTATCAAACTGTATGGAAAACACTAGATTTGGGGAATGCTATTGTATTCCTGGGGGTAAATTCAATGGAACTGTCAGGTGCAAGAAACCAGGAGCCGGGTTAGAGTTCAAAAGTACTACAAGTTTATTTCATGCTAAATAAGAATCTGATCTATTGATGATCAAGGCAAATTGGTGCTAGATAAGAGTCAATGGAATTCATGGAAGCCCAGACTTAGGACTCTTGTGGGTGTGTAGAAACTCTAAACTGATAATACATTTGATTCCAACCTTCGGATGAGCCTGGTCATCTCCTACAGGAACTTAGTAGTGGCTATAAGATGCAACAACAATAACAATTGACTGAGATAGTCTGTTACAATATTTCTTATGTTTTAGGACAGCAAAGTGCTCTGCCTCTTCTAAGCCATGACCCTAGATCCCGGAGAGGTATCTTAAGAAGGGCTGTCTTTTCAGAAGAGCAACGAAAATCTTTGGAGAAAATGTTTGAGAAACAGAAATATATCAGCAAAACAGACAGAAAAAAACTGGCCATTAATCTGTGTCTGAAGGAGTCACAGGTAAAAATAGATTTGGTACAGTGACTTTCCCCCAGATAGTGCTTCTCAAAGGTGTGGACTTCAACTCTTCAAATGGCTGTTGTGGTTGGAGAATGTTGATATTGGAATTCCACAGATTTGGAGGGATGCCCAGATTGGGAAAGGTTGTGGGAAAAATATTTAAAACTTGTTTTCTTTAACAAGAAAACAAAAAAGACAATATGTATAAAATAACCAGGACAGATAATTTTCAACTACATTTTGAGAACAAAGTTGTCAAATATGGGAATGAACTTCTTTATAATGTATCAAAAAAAGAAAAGCCATATTTAGATTTGCTTGCAAAAAAAAAAAGATTGTATATAGAAGATGCAGGGGAAAATAGAGCATCTTAATGGTTTAACCTAAACCTCACTGTAGCTGAGAGGCAATATATAAATTAGTAGCTTGGGTTAGAAAAAATGCTCAGATGATCCAATTGAGTAAGTTAGCAATTTCTAAATAATAGCTCAGATGGGTAAGTAGGATCTTTAAGTAATACAAATGTATTTCAACTTCTGAAGTTTGATCACATATGAAAGAAGGGGTATGGCTCCTCACTGACCTCAATCCAGGACCCATAATTTGCAGACTGAGAATTATGTGCAGTTCCTTACAAACATGGTGGCAATCCAATGAACCCTTCCAAAATTGCCAACAAATTGTAATTTCTGCAGTTTAAGGAAGGTAAAATTATATTTTGGGGAGCATTACATTAAATATGATCAATATAATTAATTACATTTATAATTAAACGAATCATACCTTTTGCCCTGCTCTGCCAATTTTGGGGGAGAATATGACTCCTATATGCTACCAAAAGCATTTTGATCCCCCCAAGTTTAAGGTTACTACCTTAAATATGATTTTCTTATGTTTCACATTAAAAGTTCGCATAGACTGAACTTCTAAAATTTGTTAGTATTACCCTAATTTCCAATTGGCATAAAGTGTACTTGGGACTACAGGACTATCTATTTCCATCCTTGGTGTGACCATTTTTTTCTGACAAATTCATTCCTTATTTGAACCTCTTATTGGATTTTCCTAATAAGCTAGATGGAAGCTGGAGTGTTTTATGCTAGGCAATTTTGGCTACGGTAATGAAAGGAGATGTCTTAATTTAATAATTATAAAAAGTTTCTTTTAGACAGAATTACCTAAACAATCTAAAAGACTTGTCTCTATCTCACAGGTCAAGATCTGGTTTCAAAATCGAAGGATGAAATGGAGAAACTCCAAAGAAAAAGAAGTGCTCTCAAATCGGGATCTGCCAGAGGAAGGTCTTCCAGGGGTTTAAATTTTTCCTCCTCACCATGTCCAGTCTGGGAAATGTCTCAACAACAATCAAGTTCAAGATGGCAGAATTTCCCAGAATGGGCTGGGAGACTGAGTAACAGAATTAGTCTGCAGCCACACATAAAGCCAACTTTGTCTTCCGACACATCATATTTGTATCAAGAAAGAGGCACCATAGACAAGGAACTCTCTCATAAGAATAGTAAAAATGATGGAAACCACTGTTTGAAGTGAACTCTAATTAACTTTATGAGAGAACTGAATTAGATTACGTATTCCATCACTGGTTCAAATAAAATGTAACACATTTATATTGACATAATTAATAGTTTAACAAATATTCAGTAATTAATCTTCCTTTATGTTCCTTCCAGCTGAAATAATATCTTTAAGTACAGTGAGAGGGAACTAGTGGTAAGTAAAATTAAAGCGTGAAACAATACAAATAGATTTGGATTTTGCAATCAATCAGATTAAATTAGCATTTCATTATATAGTCATTAATAGAAATTATGGAATTGAGGACATCTTATATTGTATGATATTAAGTCTGCATTATTATAGGATTTGTGATACATATAAAAATATAGAGAAATAAAATGGAGTTTGATGATCTATCTGTACAGTTGCCTGGTACAGATTACTGAATCTGGGCTTTCTAACCCCGATTTGGTGAAAATATCAGAATTTGTCTTTAAGAGTAGGAATAAGCACCTATAAGCATGACAGGACTCCCATTCATTTTTGCTATTATTGTTGTCATCAAGAAGGGTAGCTAGGGATCAAAAGCATCCAAAGGACATTTGTTACATTTACATCATGGGCATATGCAGGGCAAAAGGAAAATAACTTTATGAGAGCAAACATGTAAATTATGCAAATTATGCAATTCAGGTCACTTGTATGAGGATATGTTGCTCATAATGTCAATGTGTTTTATTCCTTGTGGCTATAATTCCCATAATTAAGGCAGGGTTTCCCTGGAGTGAAAAAAAAGGAAAGTTGTCAGATTTAGATTCCAGTTTTGTACTTATGTATCTAGATCAGAGCATGCTGAGTGACATAGAATTTACTTATAAATAAATATGCTCTAGATTAGTTTTTCTTTTGCTTTGAATTGAACCAGATAGGAGGTAACAGGTAATCTAAAAAAAGGATAATAAAGTATAAAGAAACAAACAAATACATAAATAAATAAACGGTGGGGAACACTCTTGAGTCATTCTGGGTAGTGATGATTGGTGTTAAAAAATATTAAATCCAGCAATGGAACACCAAATCAACTCCATATATTAGGCTAATGAAATATCTAGTTCCAAAACCATACTTCCCTTTTATTGCATCTCATGTGGAAACTTGAATGAGTTATTTACTCACTGTCACACAAAATGCTTGGAAATTGTCACTGTACATTGGCTACAGACTTATTCCTGTGGAACAGCTTGCCTTCAGAAATTGTGGGCACTCCATCACTGGAGGTTTTTAAGAAGAGACTGGACAGTCACTTGTCTGAAATGGTATAGGTCAGGGGTAGGGAACCTTGGTTCTTTTATGACTTGTGGACTTCAACTCCCAGAATTCCTTAGTCAGCATGGCTGGTTCAGGAATTCTGGATATTGAAGTCCACAAGTCATAAAAGAGCCAAGGTTCCTTACCCCTGGTATAGGTTCTCCTGCTTGAGCAAGGGCTGAACTAAAAGACTTCCAAGGTCTTTTCCAGCTTCTATTCTATTCTATTCTATTCTATTCTATTCTATTCTATTCTATTCTATTCTATTCTAAATGATGGCTTTTCTGCCACATTATACAAAAGGAAAGTGAGTAGCAGAGAAATCATTGACAATGATGAAAAAATTTCAAAAATGTTTATACTGCATTATCTTACAACTTTTTAAAGATTTATTTAACATGCAATGTCACACATTGCAGAAATTCTTATGAATGCAGGACAATTGATATGGCATCAGATTTCTGATTTATATGTATAACTGTCCAGATGACATAGTAATCAGCATACAGGATAGGAATTTGATTTTATGCACTTCTGTTTATCGTGGCCATGGGGCCCAAAAGGGCCATACGGCTGCATCTGGTCATTTAGCACTGCGAGGGAGCACATGGATCTTAAAGAATGCTACAGATATGGGTGACTATTGCTCCCCAATACCACAAGGATTAGTGCTATCCCCTACTCTTTTTAACTTGTACATCCTGAAACTGTTCCTTGGAAATTTATTTATGCTGGTGATATCAGTCTCACAGTCCAAAGAACCAATTTCAGTGATGCAGAGGACATCCTCTCTCAAGATCTCCAGAAGCTGGATGACTACTTCAAAAAAATGGTGCTTCCAACCAAACCTAATAAAACAGAAGTAGCCATATTCCACCTCAACAATAGGTACACAAATTACCAGCCTTCAATGAAGTTCCCATAGTTTATTTTATAATGTAATAACTCTCTGAAGTACCTGGAGTTAACAGTAGACAGATCACTAACCTTTTGGCAACACTTGGAACAAACAACTGCAAAATTGAAAAGCCGCACCAATTTACTGTAGAGACTGACTAGAACAGGGGTAGGCAACCTTGGCTCTTTTATGACTCGTGGACTTCAACTCCCAGAATTCCTGAGCCAGCCATGCTGAGGGGAAAGGGAGAGGTTTCCAAGCTGAGCCATGTTGGCTCAGGAATTTTGGGAGTTGAAGTCCACCAGTCATAAAAGAACCAAGGTTGCCTACCCCTGGACTAGAACATCATGGAGTGTTGATTCTAATACCCTACAAACAACAGCCCTGGCTTTGGTTTATTCCACAGCTAAATATTGTGCCAGCATGTGGCTTAACAGCGCCCACCCAAATGTTCAATATCCGACTCCACCAGACAATGCATATCATCTCTGTCACTTTGCATCCCACTCCTGTGCACTGGTTACCAGTACTTAGCAATATCATACCACCCCACATTAGAAGGCAACAAGCTCTCATTCGGCTATAGTCAAGGATACTGAATAACAAGGCCCTCCCTATTCACCAGGACAATGCACAGCCCATCACAAGATTGAAATCCTGTAGGCCAGCATGGAAAACAGCTATTTACTAAACATCTACCCTGTGTAATCTTGAGAATACCTGGAGAGAGGAATGGTCCAAAGTACTTTCTTGTGGCCTGAACATTAGTTATCCCTCTACTAAACCACCTGGTTTTGATCTGTCTTGCTTTGTCTGGTCGAAATTGAACAGAATTAGTTGTGATATTGGAAGAAGTACCTCTGTCCTGTATCTATGGGAATGGAAAGATTCCCCTGTTGCAGTTGTGCTCATATGCAAACTATTAAACGTATTATATAAGATTGCCCACAATGTGCATTCTCTAGTTCCCTAGAAGATCTGCATGATGCAATACCAGAGGCATTCACCTGGATAGCTGAATTGAACATCCAGTTATGAAGCCACTGCCATACCTCCAGAGAAGTTTTATATATAATTATGTGGACTGCATATATATGTTTACTTCTCTTCTGTCATGTTCTAATCATATGCTAAATAATAAGAATAGGAATTCTATGGCATTTAAAAAAATGAATTTGAATTTTTGTAGCTACACACTTTAAGACTAATCAGAAGTACACTATTCCAACTAAGCATGATTTAGGTAAATATAGCTATTGAAATCAGTGGAATTTATATGTTGAACTGTTAATTTCTGTACACACTGATTCTTTTCTAAATCTGCTGAATACTAAGAAAAATATGTGTTGTATCAAAGTAGTCAAATAGGTCAGCTTGGAGAGCAGTAAAAATGGCAGCAGATGGATATAAAAAGACAAGCTGCTGTAAATAAAGTTTGACAGCTTGATAAAAGAAGAAAAAAAAATGAAAATAGACCTAGTAAGATTTTTCAAATAAAGGGTAAAAAAAGGAAAAGATTTGTTATTGCTGTCTAACCACAGAAGCATGAATAGGTCCAATTGACTTAACTTCATCTGAACTTTGACAATGCCCTCACACTCGGGGGGGGGGAGGGAAAGGTAGATGGCTCCAGGCAAGTGTTTTTTTAATGGAAATACGGCCACCAGCCCCCCCCAAAGCAGCTGTGGTGGTAGATGGAGGAGAAGGAATGGCGGAGGAATCAGAGGAGGAATCAGTTTAGTTTCATTAACCAGGTGCTGACCATTAGTTGAGAAGATTCCTGTGAATAGGCTTTTAGCAATAAATGAGTTAAATTGAGCCTTCATGTGTGGACCTGTTTTTTTGCGCCTAACAATAGAGTCCAAACTCACCAAGGAAAAAATGTGAGTCACAGGACTATTAGCCCCAAAAGGATATTACACCTGAGTTAAAATGAATTTAATTTTTAAAGTAAAACTAAGCAGCTAGTTCCATTGAAGTCCAGTGAAAGTTAATTTGTTTTTAAATTAATTTTAAAATCACAATGCTTTTCTATTTTTAAAATTATACTATAGTTCATTAAAGTATGCACAGTCACAAAACTGTATTTCATCTACCGCATGAAGTCTACAATATTTAAAAACTGTCATCCTTAATTCTTCAGCTGATTACATAAAAATAATAATGTTTGAGTCCAGATTCTCAGTTAATTACTTACTGAGATGACAAATATACCAAAGGCTTATTCTCCACAGACAATACACAATTGTAATCTTGAGAAATGGTTTATCCCAGATGATTCAAATTCAGGTTATTGTTTCCTAACATACTCCTCTATTTATGCAATGTTGGACTTTATTGGTGTTTTCCCTAGAGCACTGAATAAATTCATAATCACTCATGAAATGTATTCCATTAGTAATAGATAAGACAGCTGTTTCTGATGATCTCACACAATTCAGTAAATTGCTGATTATCCCCATTGACTGCATCTGTATGAAAAACAAAACAATAAGAAACACTTAATGGAACAGTCCTTAATTACAAGTCCTTTATTCCTGTATCTGATAGAGTGATAATGATCCAAATAAATAGTACTCCAGTAAATATGAATGTTATACAGGTTTACGCTCCCACAGCTGACAGCAATGAGGATTTAGAGAAGTTCTACGAAGATATAAGCAGTGTACTGAAAACCCTAAAAAGTAATGATATCACAATATTCATGGGGGACTTCAATGCAAAAATGGGAGAAGGAAGTGATTCTTCTGTAGTTGGAAACTTCGGCTTAGGAACCAGAAATGGTAGAGGTGACAGATTTGTAGACTTCTGCAAGGAACATAGGCAATGTGTGATGAATACTTTTTTCAAGTTGCCAAAAAGACGCCTCTACACTTGGAGATCACCAGCAGATACACAAAATAATGTGGTAAGGAACCAAATTGACTATCTTACAATAAACAAAAGATTTAGAAACTCAGTAAAATCAGTAAAAACATACCCAGGTGCAGATGTACCATCCGATCATAATCTACTACTTGCCGAAGTCCAGCTGAAACTAAAAAGGATGAAAAACCCGAACCCTGCTAAACCAAGAATTGACAGAGACTTCATAATTAAACATGGAGGTAAGATTAAAGACGAACTAGAAAATCATTTAAGGGAAACCAACAATCTGAATGATGATGATGTAGAAGCAAACTGGAATAAATTTAAAAATGCAATAGTAGAGGTAACAAATTCAAAAGAGAGAGAGGGGTACCACAAGAAACAACAGTGGATGACAGAGGAAATTCTTCATCTTATGGATAAAAGAAGATCTTATAAAAATAAAAACAAAGAAAAATACAATGAATTGCAGAAAGCAATTAGAAGAAAAATTCGACTGGCAAAAGAAAAGTGGTTTGCAAAGAGATGCAAGGAAATAGAAGAGACAGAACGTATACATGATAATTTCAATTTACACAAAAAAGTGAAAGAAGCAGTAGGCCTCTACAAAAAGAAAACCAACAACTTAGTTGACAAAGAAGGGAAAATTATCTTAGATGAGGATGAAAAACTAAAAAGATGGAAGGAATATAATGAAGAACTTTTTGAGGACACTAGGGATGATATAGATATGGGAAGTATAACAACTGGACCAAATATCACTATGGAAGAGGTTGAACATGCAATAAAAATAGCAAAAACAAGAAAAGCCACAGGACCTGATGATATCCCAGTAGAAATTTTAAAATTGCTGGAAGACAATGGGAAGAATTTTTTACTGCAGCTCTTCAATCAGATATATGAAACAGGAAAGATACCAAATGATTGGCTAAAATCAACCTTTGTGACAATCCCCCAAAAAATAAATGCAAAGAAGTGTACCGAATACAGAACAATAAGCTTAATGAGTCATGCTCTGAAAATATTCCTGAGAATAATTCACACAAGAATATACAACAAAATTGAAGAGCGTCGAGCTTCCAGTGGCAACGGGCCACGCCGATGGAGGCTTTTCTTTAGCCTCCCGTCCGGGACTGCATCAAAGCCAGCTAAAACAGCGCTCATCAGCTGTTTGGCGGCTCGGAGCTTTCTCTCCGGGAGAAGGAGAGAAGGCGAGTTTTTCTCTGAGTAGGAGTAGAGTTTCCTAGTTCCCCCAAGAGTTTTCTCGGGGGAATGAAGGTGAGAACTCCGGAGCTCAGAGTTTCCTCCACAGCTCGGGATGTCTTCATTGTTGGAGCGAAGCCAGACGTTGCCTCCACTTCTGTCAACTACAGAGACTTTAGATCGTGAGTAAAATTATCAACAGACGGAACTGACCAGGAGAACTGGATTTTAGTTGAAATAAGACTTTAACTCAGAAGATTTAAAGGCATCTTCTTTATTTGTTACAAATTAATTTGAGAAGAAAATGGCCGCAGATGAGCCGTTTCTTTGTATCATAAGAAAAACTTTCACTCTTCTTCCGGTTATGGATTGATACATTACAAAGACTCTTTTAAGTTTATGGCAAGTTCAGCTAAACATCTGCTGTTTTATGCTTTGAATTATATATGATTATACTTAGAGGAAGTTTGTAGAATGGCTTCTAAATGCACTGGAACTTCTGCAGTGTCTAAAACAGCTATTTCTTCTCCAGTTGTGCAAATCTCACCACCTTCGCCTCCCCCATCTATTACACTTAAAGAATTACAGGATGCTTTGGCGCAAGCTTTTAAGCAGACAGTAAAACAAATGAGAATGGAAACAGAGGAGCTTCTTAGTAATAAAAATGAAGAACTTTGTGAGAATATATCACAAATCTTTCAAGGCTTTGCGGTTCATGTAGATTGCATAGAGGGACGGGTGGATGAAATAGTGGAGAAAGTGGAAGGAATGGAGGATAGACTGGAAAAAGTAGAAGAAGGCATGGAAATTGCTCAAAATGATATTGTAATGTCACAATATAGAGAAATGGAGTATGCTGTGAGGATTAGAGGATTAAAGGAAGATTTACAGGAGAAATTGAAGGAAGAAATTACAGCGGCTCTGGCTCTGGTTTTGGAGTGCAATCCCGAAGTTATTTTTGGAGAAATCGAAAAAGCTTATAGAGTAAATTCTTGGATGGCACGCCAGAGAAAACTACCCAGAGATGTCGTTTATTTTTCTAGAAAAACACGTTGCAATGAGATTATACAGGTTTTTTACCAGCAGAGATTTCACATTGCTGCTCAAGATGTTATACTTTTAAAAGAAATACCTCCAAAAATTTTGAGAAAAAGGAAGGAATTTGCTTTTTTGGCTCAGGAGTTAAAGAAGCAGAGATGCCTTTCAGATGGGATATTCCTGTTGGAATTATAGTGAATCATGTGGGGACTCGTTACAGGTTAAATACGCTTCAAAAGGCTAAAGACTTTTACTTAACGGTCCTGAAAGCTGATTCACCATCAACATCGCGATCTAAAGGAATGGAAGACTCAACGGAACAATTACTTGTTGAATTGCCTGGAGCTATATCACCATCTGCAGGAGATTTTCAGTGTCAACAATTGTTTGATGTAAAAGAAGATCCAAAGGAGCAAAGAATGACCCGTGCAGCCTACAAACGTAAGGAGTAAGAACAACAAAAAGAACTCGCACCTAAAACATATTCAGCTACCTCAGAGCCAGTGGGAGGGGCAAGGCCAAAGAGATCTGTTATGACAGATATACAAGGAATGCTCCAGAATCTTCACAAGCCAAAGGATGGTTAAGTTGATGACGTTGAATGTAAATGGTTTGAATTCACCACAAAAAGGAAGAAAATATTTTACTATTTGAAACAACATAAAAATGATATTATATGTTTGCAAGAAACGCATATTACTTTAAAAGATCAAAAGTATTTGATTAATTCTAGATTGGGACTTCAGTTTATTGCTCCAGCACCAAAGAAAAAAGCAGGTGTGGTTCTTTATGTTAAGAAAGAGTTACTGCCAAAATTAATAGATTTTGATACAGAAGGAAGATTTGTGCTTATTGAACTTTTATTAAATGGAAGAAAATGCCATTGTTGGCTTATATGCACCTAATCAATACCAGCAGCAGAAACAATTTTATAAACTTTTGCATCAGAAGATAATTCAATTGGATTATAAATCTGTCATTATGATGGGAGACTAGAATGGTGTTATAGATCCCATGAAAGATAAAAAGACTTTCTCTAAAGTGCTGACTCAAGTTAAATTGCCTAAAAGTTTTTTTGTATTGCAAGAGGATTTGGAATTAAGAGATATTTGGCGAGATCGGAATATAGGAGAAATGGATTTTACTTATTTTTCGGATAGACATCATTCTCACTCTAGAATTGACTTTTTTTTAATAACTAATGATTTGCTCTCCAGGGTTAAGAAAGTGAAGATTTTTCCTAGGACTTTATCAGATCATAGTCCTGTGTGGATGGAACTTTCAACTGAAGAAGGAAATAGAAGGACATGGAGGCCAAATGAGAATTTATTAAGACATGAGAGTAATTTGCACATACTTAAAGATCATTTAAAAGATTTTTTCATGCTGAATATGAATCAGGGGACTTCTATGTCAATGGTATGGGATGCTAGTAAGGCTTATATGAGAGGTGCTCTAATCTCAATGAATACTGCGTATAGGCGAAAGCAGACACAAAAACGTAGGGACTTGGAGGAGGAGATTAAAATAAAAGAAAAAGCTCTTATTCTAAACTCTATGGACAATAATTTAAAGGTCTCTATTGCTATGCTGAAGGAACAATTTAATATGTTAATGGCTGATCAGATTGCAGTTAATTTGAGGTATATGAAACATAATACATTTTGCAATGCAAATAAACCTGGTAGATGGTTGGCTTATCAATTACGAAAGAAACAAAAACAAAGAATTATAGAGAAAATAAATTACAAAGGTAAAGAGGTTTTTCAACAAGACTTGATTAAAAAGGCCTTCTTGGAATATTTTTCAAAATTATATGCCTCTGAAAATATACAACTTTTTGAAATAGATAGATATTTGCAGCAAGCAAATTTTCCTAGACTTTCAGATGAACAACAAGGAGTGATGAACTGTCGGATTGTGTCTGATGAGATTATAGAGGCAATTAAACAATTAAAGGTTGGTAAGGCTCCTGGTATAGATGGGTTAACTGCAATATATTATAAAATGTTATCAGACAAAATGATAGAACCTTTGAGACATCTTTTTAATAGTATCTTGTCTGGAGCAGAGGTACCACCATCATGGAGATGTGCATTCATACAAAAAGTTTAGCTAATATATTAATGCAAGTATTGAAGCGGATAATGCATGTTGATCAGTCTGGATTTATAATTGGTAGATACATGAAGTATAATGTTAGACAAATTGTGAATTTGCTTGAGTATTTGGACAAAAATAATCAAATTCCAGCGGCTTTTATCTTTTTGGATGCTGAAAAGGCGTTTGACAAACTGGACTGGCAATTTTTATTGCGAGTGGTGGAGAGAATGAATTTTGGAGACAGATTTTTGTCAGCTCTTAAGGCTATTTATCAACTACAATCAGCACAAGTCGTAGTAAATGGAGGATTGACAGACATATTTAAAATTGAGAAAGGTACAAGGCAAGGATGTCCATTATCACCTTTATTATTTGTTTTGATATTGGAGATTTTATTAATTAAAGTTCGTGAATCATCGGTCATAAAAGGAATTACTCTAGATAAGAAAGACTATAGGCTGAGAGCTTTTGCCGATGACCTGGTTTTTACCTTATCTCAACCTCTTGATTCTGCAAGAAATTTGACACAGATTTTGACTCAGTATGGGAAAGTTTCTGGATTTAAAGTAAATAATAATAAGACTAAAATATTATCTAAAAATATGTCTAAGAAAGATAAAGAGACTTTGGTTAATTTAACAGGTTTTGAAATAGTGAAAAAGGTGAAATATTTGGGTGTTTATATTACAGCCTCTAATGTTAAATTGCACAAAAATAATTATGATAAGTTATGGACAAAAACTGAAAAGGATTTAGATGAATGGAAAAAGTTACAGTTATCCTTGTTGGAACATCCTTCCTAAGTTTCTCTTCTTGTTTCAAATGATACCTATTTTAAAAAAGGATTCAAATTTGGAGGTGTGGCAAAGGGGTATCAATAGATTTATCTGGCAGGGCAAAAAGCCAAGGGTTAAATTTAAAATTACGCAAGATGTATGGGAAAGAGGGGGACTTAAAGCCCCAAATTTAAAATTATATTATGATGCGGTGGCTTTAACTTGGATTAGTGATTGGATTAATTTAACTAATAGAGATATATTGATTCTTGAAGGTTGGGATTTATTTTATGGATGGCATGCTTATTTATTTTTTGATAAGAAAGTCGATCAAGTTTTTAAATCTCATATTTTAAGAATTGCACTTTTGCGAGTTTGGAAGAAGTATTATTATAAATTAAATTTTAAAATTCCAATTTGGGCAATTCCAAAACATGCAATACAAGGAATCACAAGGGAGTTAAATTGGAGGGGATTGTTTATAAGGATTTACTTATCTTAAGGGGACAGGACTGGCAATTTAAAGTATTGGAAGATTTGAAACGAGACAATATTCTTCATTCCTGGTTCTCATATTGTCAATTGGTTGATAGGTAGCGTATAGATCAAAAGCTTGGTTTAACTTTGGAGGATGTGAATTGGATAAAGCAGATTAAAGATCAAAGTAGAGCTCATATTAGGAGAATTTATAGTGTTTTAATAGAATTGGATTCGGAAACAGAATTAGTTAAAGATTGTATGATTAAATGGGCTCAAAATATTCAAGAACCAATTATGTTGGATACCTGGGAAGCAATTTGGGTAAGAAATGTGAAGTTTACTCAAGCACAGAATTTAAGGGAAAATTTTTATAAAATGTTTTATAGGTG
Organism: Protobothrops mucrosquamatus; assembly: GCF_001527695.2. Taxonomy (NCBI): domain Eukaryota; kingdom Metazoa; phylum Chordata; class Lepidosauria; order Squamata; family Viperidae; genus Protobothrops; species Protobothrops mucrosquamatus. The sequence continues at coordinate 277,897 of NW_015386834.1, read as the reverse complement.
ACATTTAGACCCCCAAAAATTGTCTTGCATGTATCCTAACTTGCAGCCTAAATGTTGGAGATGTGGTAATTTAGATGCAACTTATTATCATATTTGGTGGACATGTAGGGATGTAAAGGCTTTTTGGATTAAGATTTGGTGGAATATCCAACAGATTTTTAAGAAAAAGATGAAATTTACACTGCAATTATTTGTATTGGGTATTATGGAAAATTTGGATTTTAAAGAAATGAATTTGATGCTGTACTGCATAACAGCAGCAAGGCTATTGGTCGCTCAAAATTGGAAGAAGGATGTATTACCTACTATGGACGATTGGAGATTGAAGGTGTCATATTTTGCAGAAATGGCCAAGATTTCTGCATATTTGAAAGATCAATCTCAAGAAAAAATTATTTTGGTTTGGAGAAGATGGATAGATTATATTCAGAGAAAGTATGAAATGAATAATTATCATATTGCTTTTGATTAATTTTTTTATTATTTTTATTTACTTAGTATAATTTATATACTATATATATTTTATATTTATGTTTATTATTGTATATTAGAGTTAAAGTATGTTAATATTTGATTGTATTATGTTTGGGTAGCTTTATTTAGATTTGGGATGTTATGTGCTTATCCCTGTATTCAGTTCTGGGAAGTCCGGGGGGGGGAGGGGGGAAGGGGACGAAGGGGGTAGAGTTATATAAAATTTGGTGTATTAATATGTTATAGAGAAATAATGTAATTTTTTCTTTGTGAAGAGAAGGTGGTCGGCTAGTACCCCCAATCTGCATCCGAAGGTTGAGGAAAAGAAGGAGGTGGAATGTGTAGGGTAGTTGGAAGAGAAAGAGGAGAGAGGTGTGGGTAGGAGGGGAGGAAAGGAAGAGGGAAGTAGGTAGGAAGGGTGAAAGAGAGGGTGGATGCGGGGGGGGACTGCCGATCACCTCTGAAAATATGATATTCAATAGTTGTTTTTTTTTAATGATGTGCACTATATTTGTATTAAGAATTTGTTTATTTGAAAATTAATAAAAATTTGTAAAACAAAAATTGAAGAGCGTCTAGGTAACACACAATTTGGTTTCAGAAACAATCTTGGTACACAAGATGTGCTGTTCAGCATCCAGGTTCTTGTACAACGTTGTAGAGATGTCAATCACAGTGTTTACATGTGCTTCATTGATTTTGAAAAAGCTTTTGATAAAATAAGACACAGCAAACTATTAGAAATCCTGAAACAAGGGGGACTAGATGACAAAGACATCCAAATAATAAAGAATCTGTATTGACATCAGGTAGCAAATGTGAGACTAGGCCAAAAATACTCAGCTGATGCAGAAATAAGAAGAGAGGTCAGACAGGGATGTATTCTGTCTCCACTGTTTTTTTTCCCCATAAAATTTTTATTATTTTTAATTGAACAACAAATACAAATGATGCATCTACATAAAAATAATCTTACTCAAAACATTTTCGGATATGCTCGGCAGTCCCCACCCTGCCTCCATCCTCATCTACTTTCCTCTCCTTCCTCCCCCTAAACCCACAACCTCTCCTCCTTCCTTCTTACCACCTCCCTACATCCCCTCTGCCTTCTTAACCACCTCATCGAGTGCAGATTGGGGTACTAGCCGAGCACATCCTCTTATCAATACAATTCCATTATAAACCTACAATAATGAAATACATCAATTTATAATTTCCCCTTAATCCCCTCCCCTCCCCGACTTCCCAGAACTAATTACAGGATTAAACACCTCATAAAGCAATCAATTCTAAAAGAAACTTTAACTCAAATAATAAAAAAACAAAGATTATACTCTATTTTAACCAAAATATAATTATCCATCTTCCCCAAATCCAAATATCTAAAAATTAAACTTTACCATTTCTCTTATAATCATAGTTCCATTAAATACAAAATTTAAATCCTTTAAAATAATATAATTATATATCATTAATCATCTAATGTTTTATAACAAATTCAAACCCTAGTATTAATCCAAAATTTTAAAGATATAAGCTTCAAAAACCTTCCTTATTAATCTATCCCAGCTCTCCATTTTGCATCTCCCCCCAGTTTTTCATTCTTTTCATTCTTTTTCACATCACTGATACAAAATCAACCTTCATCAATAGGTCTTCCTTTTACATTTTATAACGTGTCCGAAATTTTTGCAAGTAGTAAACCTGTAAGCTTCTTCCAAAGACATGAACAGCAACATCTTCAGCTGGTTTTCTCTGATGCACGACCCGTAAATTAATTCTATATAAACTTTTTTTCCTCAAAATTTCAACAGGGAGGTACACCAGAACCATAACCAAATCTGTTACAACTTCCTTTCCCAGCTTTTCAAACTTATCATTTTCCAAATCTCCACAATATAGCATATCATTTTGGGGTATTTCCATAACATCTTCTTCAGCTTCTTCACATAGTTTATCTGCCTGTTGCTCTATGCAATCTGGAACTATAAACCTCTGGAGAGCAGATGCCACAGTTTCATATGATTCTTCCAATCTCTTAACCCAGAGATCTTTAACTTCCACACCATGTTGCTTAACTGCTTGCATCAAAACATCCTGTAAGTCATTTATAATTAAAGATAAAGGCATTTTCAGTAGATTCCACTCAGCATCAAAAAAAATAAAAATAAAGATTTCTTTCTCACTTTTTTTCTCAGTTCCGCAGCCATTTTATAACCATTCTCTAAACTTCTTTAAATATCACTTCAATAATCCAAAAAAGTGACAGTATTAATATCACCAACCAATAGGCATCCCAAATTCATTGCAGCTAAAACTTTCCAGAGCCAGAGAAGCAACAATGTATCTCTATCCAGTTGGTAACCAAAAGAGAGTGAAAGTAAAAAACGAAAGTATTCCAGAGAAACGGCAATTCCGCAGCCATTTTCTCTCACTTTAAATCTTCACACAAAAAAAAGAGAAGATGCTGGTATATTTTCAGAATCAAAGTCACAAACATTCCACTGCATCTCCAAACCTCCTGTTTAGCTCCGTCTGCTTATAGTTTAAGTCCAAATACCTTTCAGTAGGAGAGGTGGGAGCTGCATCTGGCTTCGCTCCAAATGGGTAGGAGCGAAGGCATCTTGGGGCACGGAGAAAGTCCAGACTCCGGGAGAGCTAACATCTCTCACCCCCGATTAAAACAAAACCGGGGTGAGAGGAAGCTCTAGCCCTATCTGGACTTACTCACCCCTCCCTCTTCGCCCGAGGGACGAGGTTCCGAGCCGAGAGACAGCTGACGAACGCTGTCTCTTCAGGCTTTGACGCGCTCCCAGACGGGCGGCTAACAAAAGCCGCCATGCAATGCAGCCTGTCACCACCGGAAGCCTCCACTGTTGTTCAATATCTACTCTGAGTCAATCTTCAACGAGGCACTGGAGAACATCGATGCTGGCATCAAAGTAAACGGTGTTTGGATCAACAACTTAAGATATGCTGACGACACAGTTCTGCTTGCCAGTAAGCATGAAGACCTTCAGCTCCTCATCAACAGAGTCACAGAAATATCTGAAAAATACGGCTTGAAGCTTAACACCTCAAAAACCAAGATCATGGTCGTCAGCAAACAACCCGTTAATTTACCACCAATAAATTCAGAAGGAATACCACTAGAAAAAGTTGAAAGGATCATGCACCTCGGTTCTAATTTACATGAAAGCTGGGACATGACCGTTGAAGTAAAGACAAGGATAGAAAAAGCCCGAATAGCATTCTTCAAAATGAAAAAAGTCTTCTGCAGTCATGACATAAGCCTAAGACTGAAAATCAGGCTTGTCAGATGCTATATTTTTTCTATCCTGCTCTATGGAGTAGAGAGTTGGTCTCTGACAGAAGGCCACCCGAAGAGACTAGAAGCATTTGAAATGTGGATTTACAGGCGGCTGTTACGTATAAGTTGGGTTGACAAGATCAGAAATGAGGAGGTGATAAGCCACCTGGGAAAGCCAAGGGAAATCATCAAAACAATTAAAAAACGAAAATTAGAATATTTTGGACATGTGATGCGACACCCAGAAAAATATGGCATACTCCATTTAATCCTCCAGGGAAAGATTGAAGGCAAACAAGGTCCAGGCAGAAGAAGAACATCGTGGCTTCAAAATCTAAGGGACTGGTTTGGACAAAACTCAGCAGCACTTTTTCGTGCAGCTGCTGATAAAAACAGGATCGCCAACATGATCACCAATGTCCGATAACGGATATGGCACAAGAAGAAGAAGAAGAATGGAACAGAAGGAAACATAAGCATTCCTACTCCTTGACATGATGTTATGACCAAAGTTAAAATTATCATATTCAAATTTTCTAGAATGTTTTTGTAAAAAGGCTCCATCAGCAGCATCAGTAGTTATTAACAGCATTATTCTAAAAAGAAAAAGAGGCATGATCTACTTTTGGCATTTTGCCCCTCATTCTTATGTCTATCTTGATCCATGCTTCGAAGAAAAAAGTTGTCAGCAACAGAAGTTAAGAATTTTTCTTGAAAGATTGTGCTGGCAGAGTTTGTCTTTCAACAGATGTTAGGGTAGTTAAAATCTCCCTTCACTACTGATTCATGAATCTTTAAAAGATCTGCATTTTATTTTGGGAACAAAACAATAATCTGCTTAATTTGGCAGCAATAGTAAACACCAATACCTAGTGGTGGGATTCAAATATGTGAACAACCGGCTCTCTGTGTGGATGCCGCTTCCGGAAGGCCATTGTGGGCCTGGGAAACAAAAAATTAGCTACCAGTTTGGTTTACCAGAGTGGGTTTTATATTATCAAGCATCTGTATTAACATGAGTAAAAGAATGGATAATTCTTAGAAACAAAAGGTTGTTATATAAGATGGGCAAAAATTTTTAGGGTACTATATAGAATTAGAAAAATGGCAAAATTTGTGGGAAAGGAATTATAAACTGACAATGTCAACTTCTTATAAAGAAAATTTATATATAATGTTTTATAGATGGCACTTGCCACCAGCAAGGCTAGCAAAAATGTTTAAAAACATGTTAGATGTTGGAAATGCAAACATAAGTCAGGCACTTATCATGTTTGGTGGACATGTGCCAAAGCAAAGAGTTACTGGAAAAAGATACATGCCTGGCTAGAAAAGATGTTGCGGGCCCTCTCCGCGGGGGCTAATGACTCACCCCCAATAGCCAGGGATGGAGCCAACTGGCTATGTCGTGACGCCGGAAACCACAGCTACTCGGTCTTGGACGGGTTGAGTCGAAGCCTGATCCTCCCCATCCAGACTCACACAGCCTCCAGGCACCGGGACATTACTTCCGCGGTATCGTTGGGGTGGTCCGGGGTGGAGATGTACAGCTGGGTGTCATCTGCGTACTGATGAAACTCCACCCCGAAACCACGGATGATCTCACCCAGTGGCTTCATATAAATGTTGAACAGGAGAGGCGAGAGGACCGACCCCTGTGGTACCCCATAAGTGAGGCACCTCGAGGTCGACCTCTGCCCCCCTGCCAACACAAATTGCGACCGGTCCGAGAGGTAGGAGGAGAACCACCGTAAAACGGTGCCCCGTTGCAACCCCATCGGCATGGGCGGAGATGGCCCGGGAAGGTCGTAAAGCAGCCCTCACCTGGTGCGGGCCCTGTCTACATGGTGGCTTTGACAGGGGCGGCTGCTGCTGCTGCTCCTAGCCCCTTGACTGGCCAACCACACAGGGAAGGCAGGAGGCAGCAGCGGTGATCCCTGCATCGCCAAGCCCAGCCGGCAGCAGATCTGGAAGCGAAGCTGTGCTGCCCATACTCGGGCTGGTGGAGGCAGCAGCTGGGGAAGGTGAGCTGTGCTGCACGCCCACCCCTCCCCGGTGCCACCCCACATCGTCCCGCACGCATGTCCTGGAGGTGCATGCAGGATGATGTGGGGCAGCAACGGCAAAGGGTGGATGCATGCCAAATCCCGCCTTCCCCCACTGCCGCCGCCCCCACCAGTGCGAGGATGGTCGGCACAGCTTCGCTTCCAGATCTGCTGCCTGACACCATTGGCCCCTGCACACAGAGGCCAGTGAGCACATAGGGGCCAACGGTGTCCATCAGAAGCCACAGCATGCTGGCTGTCCTGCATAATGGCGAACTGGCCATGGAGCCTCATCGGTGTGGGTGGAGATGGCCCTGGGATGGCTGGAAGGAAGCCCTTGCTCGGCCTGGGCCCATCCACTCGACTGCTATGATGGGGTGGCTTCTGCTGCTGCTCCGATCGGTTAACCATGCAGGGAAGCAGGAGGTGGAGGGGCAGCCAGGGGTCTGGAGCCACCTTGGCTGCTCGCTAGCAGCCTAACGAGGCAGCAGATCTCACGCACCAACTGCCCCTCCTGCTTCCCTGCATGGTTGACCAGTCGAAACAGCAGCAGAAGCTGCCCCTCTCAGAGCCATCGAGTGGATGGGCCATGCTTCCTTCCGGCCGTCCAGGGGCCATCTCCACCCACGCCGATGGGGCTCCCGCTATAGGTATTTCTTCTGGAAATTCCAATAAATTAATTCTGAGACTGTGTGAAGAATTTCAATCCAACTTGTTCTTCAGTACAGCAACTTCTCTGTTTTCTCCCATTCTGCTCTACTTCTAAAAAAAAAATAACAGAAATTTTCCTTTCTGGGCAGGTTAGTGGGATTTCTTAGGGCCAAAATACAGATAGTGTGCTCCCGCACACAGAGGCCAGCGAGCACATGGGGGCCGACGGTGTCCGTCAGCAGCCACAGCATGCTGGCTGTCCTGCATAATGGTGAACTGGCCACGGAGCCCCATTGGCACGGGTGGAGACGGCCCCAGGACGGCTGGAAGGAAGCCCGGCCCATCCGCCCAATGACTCTGACGGGGGTGGCTTCTGCTGTTGCTCCAACCGGTCAACTATGCAGGGAAGCAGAAGGGGCAGGCTGTGGCTGCTGACCGAAACCGTTGACCCCCATGTGCTCGCTGGCCTCTATGTATGTGGGCCGATGGTGTCAGGCAGCAGCTGCTCCAGCCCCTGCCACGCCTTGCCTTGCCCCGCGGCATTTGGCACATCCGCCCTGCCTTTCTTCACCTCACCCCAAAGGACGAGTCTCTGGCCCATTGCCCCACCTGCCAGAGACCCCCCGGACCTCCCCCAACCCTGCCCGGCCCCACAGGCATCCCTCCCCACAAGCATCATCGAGGTGGCCACACCCACCATGGCCATGCCCACCCAGTCGGCCATGACCACCGCGGCCACGCCCACCCAGTTGGCCATGCCCATCTGGCACACGGCAATAAATAAATGGGTTTTGGGTTGCAGTTTGGGCAGTCGGTCTCTAAAAGGTTCACCATCACTGAGTTAGACTCTCTCCCTTGAGTTTAATCCCCATAAAATGGATCTTTTTCTTCTCATATTTTCAAATCCAGTCAATAGTATTTTACAAACTTTGGAAATTGTTCAACATTATTTAAAAAACCAGAAAATATGCATTTACATACATACTCATGTTATACATACAAAACTTTGGGAGACAAAAGATGAAAAGAGAAATTGAGGGAGAAGGAAAGTGGAAGCTTCTTAACTAATATAAACAGGCGAAACTCCCCATCAAAAGCACCTTACTCAACTTGTCTTTCCCATTTTTAACAACACTTATAAAAATACAGAAATAATTCTCTGGCAAGCTGAACACACTGATTCGGAAAGCTGCCTGGCAAAAGAAGAAGGCGAGAGCTAGACTCAAGAGAGATGATTTAACTTATCAGATGGAGTACTACATGACTAAACACTTGTTTGAATATGGTTAAAAGAATAGTTAAATTTCGGACATGAATGGGTTTTATAATAAGAGAGATGTGATTTATTAGTAGTATAGTATTTTTTATGATGTGGGAAACGTAAAATACTGGGATGATTTAAATGTATGAAATATTTTGGATATTTAAATATAATCAATTTTGAGAAAATTATAATTGACAAGAAATGTTTTGATTACTGTAGGAAAATTAAGCTTAAATAAAATTCTGAAAACAGGACTTATAGTGATTTACATAAGATGACTTTTTGCAAATGCAATTATAAAACAAGGTGATTAGAAAGGACGGTACATATTGATGTTACTGTTATTCGTATAAATATTAGAAAAAAATATATTCAATTTTATATGTATTGAAAATACTGAGAACTATATTTGCTCAATGTTGGTAAAAGGAGAATATTAATGGAAGAAGAGAGGATCATGGAAAGGTATTTCTAGTTAGTTGATTATGAAATCATAGAAATTAACTATTATTGATTGTTGTTAAATATATGAACCCAGACAACACGTTGCTTACCAAGCACTAAATATTGTTTTTGTAAAAAATCAATAAAATATTTTTTTTTTTTTAAAAAAAAGAGTACTGGGCCTAAGACGGAGCCTCACTGCTTACTTCTCTCCATGTGGATGTAGTACCATTGAGGACTAGTCGTTGAATACAGTTTGTCAGCCAGTTACAAATCCATCTGGTGGTGATATTGTTCATCCCACATTTTTCTAGCTTACCAAGCAGTAAGTTGTCTACTTTGTCAAATGCCGTACTGAAATCTAAGTATACTACGTCCACAGCATTTCGCTGGTCTACTAATTTAGTCTCTTCATTAAAGAATGAAATAAGATTGGTTTGACCTGATCTGTTTTTAACAAAGCTGTGCTGGCTAGTAGTTATAACTTAGTTTGCTTCTAGTTATTCACAGATCTGTTTTTTTATTATCTTTTCCAGGATCTTCCCAGGTATTGATGTTAGGCTGATTGATCTATAGTTTCCTGGGTCTGGGTTTTTTTTTCCTTTCTTGAAGATGGGAACCACATCAGCCCTTTTCCAATCCTCATGTACTTCCCTGGTGCTCCAGAATAGAGATGGGATATGGGATGAAGAGATAAATATTTGTAATTTTAAAGAGAATGAAGTCTTACTAAATTTGTTTATATTTTTGTGATAAAGGTTGGAAGTAATTATTTTATATATTTTTCTCTTTTTTATTATATTTTTACTTTTCTTTTTTCTTTGCATTTTTTGCTCCTCTATATTCTTTTTTCTTTCTTTAAGTGTAGTTTGTATTATTTTTTTTACTGTGTATTTATGAATTACTGTACTTTTAAAAAGTAATTTAGTATTACTTCAGATCATGAGAGCTAGGGAAAGAAATTTTTGAAAAGAAAGAACTGTGAAATAGAGATTTAACAAACTTCTATCTTGTGCGTTATTTCTCTTAAACAGCAGATAACAATCTTAAATATAAAGAGGTCATCATATACATGTATGTATGTGAGTGTGTGTGTGTGTGTGTGTGTGTGTGTGTATTAGACAATTGTCATGTGTAACTGCTTCCTACTGGGGGAGCAGGGGAAGGTATAAGCTGAAGCAAGGCTACAGAAGGCCAGAACTATGAATTTCCATTGCACCTGGATGTTCCTTGCTCTAATGCTAAACATCATTCCATAATAAAACGTCAGATTGACACAAATGCTGAAAAACGGTTATTCTATTCAATGGAGTATACCTACGACTTGGTTTTATTTACTTTCATTATTAACAATATTTATAGATTGTCTGAATCTGCATGCACCAGTGTCACCAAAGCACAGTTTTATTAGTATGGTATGCTTTGCAAACAGTACAATAAGCTCTAAATTCAGAGCAAAACAGTGCCTTGTTTGTAAGTAGGTCATAGATGTAGATTACTTAAATTTACTTGGAGTATCCAGATTCAGGGTAAGCAACACAACTCTAAAAATTACACTAAATGAAATAATGTTTTTCTTTAAAAATAAACTTGAGTTAAAAGGTAGAAATGGATGCAGTTCTCACCTAAAGCAATGGATCTCTAAAGAGCCGTGGTGGTGCAGTGGTTAGAATGCAGTACTGCAGGGTATTTCTGCTGACTGCCGGCTGCCAGCAGTTCAGTTCTCAATGGCTCAATGTTGACTCAGCCTTCCATCCATGAGTACCCAGATTGTTGGGGGCAATATGCTGACTCTGTAAACTGCTTAGAGAGGGCTGTAAAGCACTGTGACGTGGTATATAAGTCTAAGTGCTATTGCTATTGCTATTGCTATCTCATCATTTTAAAGAATACTTTAAGTTTACTGTTAAACTGGTTAGTTTGAAATCTTGCTAACTGCCATTTTATAAAATAATTCAAATAAAATCCAAATCAGATAATTCACATTTGGAAACAATATGCTTTGCATCAAGTTTTATTATTCAAAGCAATGTATATGGTTCTTATTTAATGTCCTGACAATTCTGCACATTGTAATTGCTAAGAAGTCAGTCCTGATTCTGTAAATAGTACAACACAAAATTCAGCTTTGGATGGAAAATTGTTGAGAGATTCAGAAAATAGGAAAATCTTGTGTACTGTGTTGTTCATTTACCAGGGTTCAGTGTATAACGGCTGTCAGTTATAAACAATTTCTGTCTTCCCTTCTGGTTCTCCTTTCTCTTTAATAAATGTTTTCTTACAAAATATGGATTGTGCTAGCCTTACTGCAGGTAGGCATGCCATTTTGTCAGAAGCCAGAGCTTCTACTTCTTTGCTGAAAATTCAATATTGGTTCCGTGAATGTGAATTTCTTTAGCACCTCTATGCCCCCTGCTCTATTGATGTTGCAGGGAAATTTATCACAGAATGGGAAGCCTTCAGACCAGAGTTTTCACTTGTATTTGACTGCAACTGGAGCAGAAAACACTTCTAAGAAATATCTACTCACTATTTTGCCACTCTGAGTGGGAGAGAGAAAGCCATTTATCATGCTTCTAGTTTCTCAGACACTGTTAGGGCAAAATATATTGAAGAAATTCTTTTGAAGCTTAGGATATATTGCATTTCCTGTCAGAAAGCTGCATTTGAATATTATTCTTTTTTGGAATTATTCAGACATGTGGAGTACTACTGAAAATTTTGTTAGACAGCTTAAAGTAAGGGCCAATGTATGTCGGTTTGGCTCTATGATCAATGACATGCTGAGAGAAAAGACTGCATTTACTGTATAAGATGAGCAAGTAAAGGAAAGGCTTTTAAGAGAGTCTACCTCACATTGAAAAAAAATTATGTTTGTGTAGCAGAATGAATACACAGCTACAGACAATGGTTGTAATATCAGCATCTATTAAGGACTGTATATATGTTATAGGCTTCTAAAGGGGATGTGATAATTAAAATCACATTGAAAATTTGAGAAGTTAAGATCTAAACAATTGAGAATTGAAGAATATAAGTTGAAATTTGAAATTAAGAATTTAAGATCTAAAAACAAACTTTAATTGTATCCTTGATGTGCTCTAGTACATCAGCTTCAGTGCTGTCCCAAATTTAGAGCATTTTATTATAAATATGGTATGAGACATCATTATGTTGGAATATGTAAAAATGAGTTTTCAGTTATGAGCATTGAGCAAAAGAGACATCAGTTTCATGAATTAGATACAAATAGTTTATTACGTGGGAACTGAAGCAACTTAACCAAATGCGGCCAGTTTTTAGAATTTGCATTGGGTGAGGCAATAGCCACCAATTTGGAGGGCTTTAACAGGCAAGTAGAAACATTAACAGAGGATCAATCATCAATGCCTCCTTGTCAATCGATTGGTTTCTGCCCAGAACATATACTGTTTATTTTCCAAACACAATACTCACAGAGTCCCTTTAATAACAGAAAAAGGGGCTGACTTACAAGAACCTCAGGAAATGAACTAATCCCCATTTAAAACCAATAACCCAAGGGCATTAAGGAAATAACTTAAGTCTTAATGCCCTTTGGCAATATAATAATTTTGCCACAAGATGTCCCCAGTAGACCACAAAATCTTTTCACAGATGCCGAATAGCATTCAGTTAACACACACAAAAAAGCCGATATTTTGCAAAGTTAATAGTTAAAGAAGTTAAAAAAATGCTAAGTCTCTATAAAAAAAGTTTTGGGCCCCCAAGGTATCCACAAAACAAAGATCCAATTATGTGGTTGTTAAAATTAGTAGTTCTTTCCTTTTCTTTCCAAGCTGTAAAATCCCACGTATGCAAATGCTGCTGAATTGAGAGCGGGGGAACAAATTTCAAAAGGCTTTCACAGAAAAGTAATTAGGGGAAAAGAGAGGTAACAAAGGATCTCACCCAAATCCTCCACTCCTGCTTCATATGCTTAGCTGTTATTGGGACTTTCAGCTGGTGCGACTAAGTGATCGGCCATGTTAATGGCTGATCCTTTCTTCATCAGTCCTAGGGAGCTGCCTGGGATCAAACGGAAGGGCTGCTGCCCTTCCGTGATCTTGCGAGTGTCCTCCCCAACAGTGGTCACCTCTCCAGGGTGACTTTTGACCCTTTCCAGGGTCTTCCGATGAAGGGAAACCAGACAGCAGGGAGAAGCTTCCCCCTGCATGTCCGAAGGCGTCACGTCCAGAACCGGAAGTCCTCTGACATAAACATCTTTATTGTTTTTCAATAAATGCTTATTCTCTGGAAGAAGGTTCTCCATGAGATCTGGATGCCTTCTGGTATTTCAAAGGGCCTTGAAGACCTGACTCTTCATGCAGACCTTTGGTGAGGATGAATGAAAACCCCCGTCAGGCCTAAAGACAAAAATGACACATAGTGATTCTTCCAAGCTGAGTTTTTATTGTTTTCATACTTATAGGCAAAATGTTGTCAGTCTGAGGACTCTATTATCTGCATCTACAACATACTCTTCTGTACTATTAGAAGGAGCTGTCTTCACCCTCTTTCTCTCACATCTAGTATCTGGGCTGAGTCACCTCTTACAACTTTGTAATGTACCCCTTCCCTCCTGGGATTCCACCTTTTTACTACATGCCATCACACCCTCTTTGGATTATGTGGATTTGTTTCTCTTTCATTCTTTTCCAGTTTTTGTTAACCTTGGTATCTTTTGTTCTTTTATTTCTATCTGTTACTGGATTTTGTTTTTACTTATGAACTCAGAGTCATTAGGAGTTGGACAGCATACAAATATAACAACAACATTAGAAGCTAGTAGGGAATGAGAAACATTTTTTTCAGTTTAGGAATATTTGTCCTCTGGAAAATTTTCCAGACAATATCATTAGGTCTTTCATATCAGTCCTGATGTTTAAATAAATGGTGAAAATATACTTGCTATGTAAATTTTGTTATTCTTATTTCTCATCTGATCTTTTTCTACTGCAATTTTAAATTAAATTAGGTTGTCTCATTTCTTATACACCCTTGGAGACCCTTTTCATGTTTAAATGCTCTGCATGAATGTATAGAATTTAGACAATAACCTAGTAAGTTTTTCTTAACTTTAATTTCCCATTGATATTTAAGTTTAACGTTTAATCTTTATCATTTCCAGGTTTTAAATGATCCCAATTTCTAAGTCTCCTATCTCACATTTGGAGCTAATAATTTTTTTTCTCTTCCTTCTACTTCCTTCCTTCCTTTCCAGAAAGAGAAAAAAAAATTAAAATTAAACCACCAACATTTATACCACAAACCCATATACAAATTTAATTATTAGTACTTATACTTTTAAGTTTTACTTAACCTTTGTCTCAACTCATAACAATATCTTAAATTCAAATCTTAATTATTTGTAGACATTCAGATTACATTTAATATTTAATTTTTCCAAATTTTTAATTAAACACAATTCCTTTATCCCAATTGCTCATACATTCTAATATTTAAAATACACACCTTATATATAAATTCTATCATCTATCTTACCCATCTAATGACAATATAATATTCTTATTTTAACATATTTCTAGATTTTATATGACCAAAATTTTCTTTATCTCAAATCGTTACAATGTGTTGTGTTCAGAATACATATTCTATCTATTTAGATATATTCTATTTTAGATCTCATATATAGATCAGAACCCCAATCTTTTTCAATTTTATTCTAGCTTTTTTCCTCTGCCAGGTCACTTTTCATATTTTTGCCTTTAAATGATCAAAAAAATCTCCTTGTATTGTTGTGGCTATTGTTTGATGTTGATAAGAACGTCCAGTTGATGTTTTCTTAAGAGGACTAGTTGATTTAGCCAGTAGTCTCTTTATTTTTCCAGTTCGATGCAGTTGTCCCGAAATATTTATGTTCTCTTTCATCTGTTTTTCTTATTTATCTTCAAATTCCTTCTGGTTTATAAGAAACGTCCTTTCCTTGTTCTCTATTATCAATTTCTTTTTTGTGTTTTCTATTGTCTGTATTTGTTGAGTATCTAAGTCTCCTGTCATAACATTTGGGAATGGAGTCTTATCAGCCTTGTTCCCACAGCAGACTTAACACCTGGGGATTGGCCTGTTTCAACTGACCAGATGAACTGTTGGGATGGGGTTTGCTTTTTGTTCGTTTAATGTATTGATTTGAGTGGGAAACCCTCAGATCCTGCCTTCTAAGCTTGCTGTCAACTTCTCCTAATAAAAGTTCCTTTTGGGATGATTCCGTTCCAAGGGTTCTGCTTTCTTGGGAAGAGGTTTTGAAGCGGGTCCTTACATATAGTCTGTTGAAAGGCAACATACCTTATTAAAAGGTTTGGGAGGGGGAAACCACATTTATTCTTATATTGTAGAATATTATTGCACAAATAACATACTCAGGCAGCATTTGCAAGCATTAAAATGCATCTCTCTGATAAAAACCACATTAAAGGATAGCATTTTATTTTTGAATACATGAAATGGGGAATAGGGATCTTAGTAATACTTAATGTACAATATATTACTATACATAGTATTATTGAGAAGATACTTAACTGAGAGATCAATAAAATAAAATATTCATAATTTTTCGTGGCAGTTCTGTTATTTTTTCTCCACAATTCAAAAGAATTATTTTGCTGTTGTTTTGAGTAAACCTGGAAAAATAGAAAAAAAACCTCCTTTATCTTGAATTATACTTCACATAGATCTTGATTGATCTGTCTAAGCAGAACGCTCCACTCAATCAGACTTGTCAATTTAAATATTTAAATTGACCTCTACCAGTCAAAGAAGCTGCTGTCTTTGGCAATATGGAGGATATTAACAGCCTGCTTTGATTAATCTTGTCAGGGCCCATTACGCTATTTCATAAACGTGGTTCTCGAGACTCTGCAGATAGGAATTGGCAGGCCCCAGATTCCAAATGGTTCTCTCTCCCTGACATTCATCATAATCAGTCTTCCTGCCAGAGAGTGATATTTTTCAGTAGTCACATTACCTATGCTGAAGGCTTTCTTGATATCAGATTTAATATATTTTCATTGACTTGTTAAGGCCTTTAGTTTTTTAAAACTATTCTAATCTCCCCATGCATATGATTGAAATTGACAGTAGTATGATTTATATTAATTGTTTGGGAATTACTTGCTCACTGTAAGGTTTTAATTGCTCTGTTGTAGTTTTCCTATTTTATCTCATTTTGGTTTTCAGTTTTGGTTATAGGAAAAAGGAGCAGAGAAAAGGTTTTAAATTTATTTATTTATTTCAGCAATGTCTGCATTTTATTTTTTTGTAACATTCTGTATTTCTCATTTTGTATTGAGAAATACAAATCAGTTGCAATCTAACATCCAATTTTCTTCCTGTCATTCCTGTGCTTTCTTCACAGGTAATGGTAGGTGATTCTGTAGAAAAGATGTTGTCTTAAATTAGCTACTGTGGGAAGTCAGCCCACCCCCAGAGAGGGAAATATTAAAAAGGTAGGGTATTATATTTCCTTAAAGGATCTTAAAAAGGCAGAAAAGCATGGCCAGTTTTTCTTAATAGCCCCAAGTCTCCTTCCCCCAAGCAGAAAACAGCTCTGTAGAAATGCAGATATAATCCATTCAGGAAGGTTGGAGCCAGGAAGCTGGAGATGATGAGATTAAAAAGACAAAGATCCCTAGAATCAACAACCTCTCACCCAAAAAAATCCAACCCAGGACATAGCCATCAGCCACAGCCCCTGGGAAACAGGATATGACCTTTAGGACATAATAGGATTGACCCACCACCATCAGAATACCAGAAAGGCACACTCAGATTCAGGACAAAGTACATGACACAGGAAATACAAAGCCTCAAACAGGAACAACTCCAAACACAAAAGCCCAGGAAGGTATAAAAACCCACCACTCCCAGCAACATGTGGTCAGCTTTCCCAAAGCCATGCTTTTGTCTGGCTTTGCTCTTCAACAAATTACAACCTTCTTAAGCCATCTCCATTTTGTTTATTCCCTGCTTGGATTGGACCCTGATGAAAATTTTTCTTTCAACAATACTTTCCACTCACCTAGCATCCTGGCATCTGGAGGCCATAAGAAGATGTTGAGGAAGCTGGAAAATATCCAGCTGCATACTATATTTTAAAACACAGGTACTGCACTGAATCTGCCTTTTAATAATGCAAAACTTTTATGGAAGCCATATTGTGAAGTACTTCGATCTCATAGCCTACAAGCATTGTACAGTTTACTGCAATTTAACCTATAGATAGCTAAAGTTAATTTTTAGCATTAGAGAGTTAATTTGATGAAGTGGTTAAGGTGCTGGCCTAGAAACGAGGAAACTATAAGTTCTAGTCCCCCCTTAGGCATGAAAGCCAGCAGGGTGAGTTTCATGGTCCAACACACCTCATAGGGCTGTTATTGTGGGGAAAATAGGAGGAAGGAATACTAGTTACGTTCATTGTCTTGAGTTGACTATCTATCTAGGATAAAAATTATTAATAAAAAACTAGAATCTGAGTAGTTACTGGGACCAATCTATATGTTATGGTTCTGATAGATAAGACCAGTAAAAACAGAACTCCAAGGCAAGAACATATTTATTGGCTACAAAGTATTGGCACGATCATAAATGAAACCAAGATGAAGACTCTACTGAGAGCTTTGAGATAAGAAAAGGCACGAGGCAAGGGTGTCCACTATCCCCAGTATTATTTATTTTTACTTTGGAAGTTTTAAATAGAAAGATTAGACAGGATACAGAAATCAAATGATTGAAGATAAAAGACAAAACATATAAGTTACAAGCATTTGCTGATGATCTAGTATTTATTTTGGAAGAACCTTTAGAGATGATTCTTAAGCTATGGGGAAAGATAGAAGAGTATGGAGAAATGGCGGGATTAAAAATAAATAAAGAAAAAATTAAGGTAATAATTAAGAATCTCACAGATAAACAAAAAAGGCAAATGCTAGAGAAAACAGAGGTACAGATAGTGAAAAAAGTTAAATATTTAGGTATATATCTTTTGGCCAAATGTTCGTCAATAAAAGAAGACAATTATACAAAACTATAGAAACAAATAAAGCTGGACTTGGAAAGATGGAAAAATCTGCAGTTGTCAATATTAGGAAGAATTGCTACAGTAAAAATGAACGTACTGCTGAAGATTCTATTTTTATTTCAAACAATTCCGATAAAACTTGAGAAAAAATTCTTTCAAGATTTAAACTCATTAATTTTGAACTTTGTTTGGCAGGGGAAGAAAGCTAGAATTAAGATGAAAACACTACAAGATGCTAAGGAAAATGGAGGATTTGGGTTGCCAGAATGGGCGTTGTATTATCAAGCATCTGTTTTAACATGGGTGAAAGAATGGATAATGCTTAGAAACAAAAGGCTGTTATATTTAGAGCAGGGGTAATCAACCTTTTTATACCTACCGCCCACTTTTGTATCTCTGTTAGTAGTAAAATTTTCTAACCGCCCACCGGTTCCACAGTAATGGTGATTTATAAAGTAGGGAAGAACTTTACTTTATAAAATTTATAAAGCAGAGTTATAGCAAGTTAAAACATATAATAATAATTACTTACCAAATACTTTATGTTGGACTTTCGCTAAGTTTGGCAGAATAAATCTTTATTAAACAACTTACTGTAGTTAAATCTATCTTTTTATTTATACTTTGCACATATAGAAGCAGGAAGTCTGATGAAATTATATTTAATTAATTAAATTATTAATGAGATCCCTGAGGCTGATGCTGCGAAACTAAATACTGGATATCTGGCTCAATTTTTGTAAGGAACAAACGAAGGTCTCCTCTTTCGGAAATATTCAGGCGGTTTCTTTCTTTGGTCATAATATGATTAACAGCACTAAAGCCTGATTCCACAAGATATGAGGTAGGGAAAGGTATC